>NC_082385.1:22428786-22641286 GCF_031168955.1 Gadus macrocephalus
GATTGTTGCCATTTGCGGACTCCTGGAGCTCTATATCTATATCATATAATATAATTAGTGCTGGATTAATCGCATTAATGTCAGTTAACTTGCGATTAATTGCGATATCCCTTGATTTCGTGCTGCTAGCCTTTTAGTGAGATCAGAGAGCGTTGAGAAGGACAGTAAGAAGAGAGACCCGCAGTGAATTCAACCCGGTCCACTTGCCATCGGGTAGGTGCATGACAGTGGTAGGCCTACCATAAAACTTCAATAGCCCAGGCTTTTATTTGTTTCAATCACAACTTTCGAACAAAACTCTTGATCAGCAAAGATGGGCAATACTATAACATTTATTATTTAAAACAGTATGAATATTCCTACCATACGTAGGCCGATACACATTACCAGGCTATCAAATAACGACTACACACACACACACACACACACACACACACACACACACACACACACACACACACACACACACACACACACACACACACACACACACACACACACACACACACACACACACACACACACACACACACAAACATACACACACACACACACACACACACACACGGTGGCGGAGTGGTAATCGGAAAAGTCGGGAGAATTCCCGGTGGGCCGTTAACGTTACGGGGCTGTCAGGCTGATTACTAACACAAACACACTTTTAAGGAGTTTTTCACCCGCTCCGTATCCTTGCTTGCAAGTTCGTGCGGCATGCTTGTTGGTTTGCATTAAAGCCGTTAATAACGCGTTAAACTGACAGCACTAAATATAATATAATAATAATAATATTATATATGGGTATTTAGTACTATAACCGACCAATCGCAGTTCAAGGCCCACCTGGGGTCTCATTTATAACCGTTGCGTACGCACAAAACGGGGCTGAAATCGGCGTACGTGACTTTCCACGCCAAGGTTGTGATCTATAAAAAACTAACTTGACGGGAGAATGTGCGCAGCCTTAAGCAAACTCTGACCCATGCGTACGCATGGTTTGGAGGAAAAGGAGAATTGGCGACACAGACGGTGTGGTGGTGAACTGAAGTCAGACAGAAGAATTGTAGAGTGAGAAGAACGATTATGTTTTATCATCGCCCTTCATAAGTTTAATTTCAACCCATATCATGCGTTAAATCTATGTAATCAGAATAATTTAAGTCAACTAAGTTATTTCTCAGTTATAACTCCAGAAACATCTCCTTAGAATAGAAACGAAAAAAAATTTGGAAAACCAAGCCACATCCTCATCACAATCGTTATATTATTGTCCGTTCCTCTTGATGCTTTTCATGACAAATCAGGCATTAAAAAGGGGTTATGTTCAAAAACATTTTACGTGGGTGACTACAAACTGATTATCCAAGGTGTTCTCGGTCAGTCTTAATACCATAACGTAACCCAATAAATACAGCGTTGAGCCCCATGCGTAATGCTGCACCATAGCACTGCTGGTACTGCTGGAAGACCATGCAAATGGCAGGATTCAGAGGGAGAGGGTCTTCAGGGACCATAACGATTTATTGGTACATAAAAATATGTACCTTTATGTCAGACCACTTCTTTTTTAATCCTGGGACTGTGCGCTCCGTGCCACTGACAGAGTTCACTGCTGCAGCAACATGTTGCCACTCACTCTGCTTTTTGTTGTTAGTGATCCCAATCGTGTGACCGCCGAACAAAGCTACTTTTCGGGCCTCCACCTTACCCACACGTATCTCCACTTCAACCTCCGTGAAATTTCGCTTTTTTGCTTTTCTCAATCCTTCTGCCATTGTTTCCGACAATACATAATACTTGCATCTGAGTCTGTTTTATATGCAGATCGCATTCATGAGATTGTTTGCATTGACCATTTATGGTTAAAAAGGGGCGTGTACAGGGCGGAACGGGAAGCTGATTCAGCTGCGCACATAGGCACTCTGTGATTTATAAAGCAAAGATTGCTTAGAGGTGTGCATACGCAGGGTTTTATAAGTCTGAATATTCTTAGGCGCACGCAAAACTTGGCTTTTGGGCGTACAAACACTTTTAGTAACGATCCCACGCACAGTTTTATAAATGAAACCCCAGGGCTGTACCACTTCTGGAGGGGCCGCTCAGTTACTCCCCTCTAAACAAAGTCGACTTGGTTGCGACGTTGACAGTTGTTGCAGCTGTTTTGTTGAGTGGGAGTGAGAGGTTTCGGGCGCACAGCTCAGGCTACCTGGCGGCGCCGCAAAGAACTTTTATACACGCAATATTGTTATCCCGCAGTCGTCAGCCCGACAGCCTCGAAATGTTAAAGGCCCATCGGGATTTCTCCCGACTCTCCCGATTACCACTCTGCCACCGTGTGTGTGTATGTGTGTGTGTGTGTGTGTGTGTGTGTGTGTGTGTGTGTGTGTGTGTGTGTGTGTGTGTGTGTGTGTGTGTTTTTGTGTGTGTGTGTGTGGGCGATATTCGATAGACAGGTAATGTGTATTGGCCTACGTACGGTAGAAATATTGATACTGGTTTATGCCCTGTTTACACCTACCCGATAGTGGGCCCCGATGGTGCCCGATGGCTAAATCAGCAGCTATCGTTATAACATCGGAAAATAGCGTGGTTGCATCGGGAAACACGTTACTCTTCCCAGGAACATCGTTAGACAACGGGAAGAAAAGCTCAATGATCGGCAGTGTGCGAATTATACCACGGTCTCCGGGGGAGCTGGGGGGGGCGACTTATTTCGATCACTTATTAAGTTAATTCGTTACTTATAATGGTTTATTCGTTTCCCAGTATCATTTCCTTAATTTAAAGAAAGTTTGGTTCATTTTTGAATTGTAAAATAAATCAAAATTTTTTTGGAAGTTGCAGAGTTGCTCAAGGTTAAAGGAGTGCTTCAGACCAACCTTAAATAATCCACGGACCACCAAAGTAACGTTTGACTGTTTAATTAAATCAACTCAGAGCAGAACACACAAGCAGCCAGCCTATATCATATAAATATTTTAGAGCTCCCCCAAAATTTCACAAACCATGTTTCCAGGGGAGCTCATGTCACCACTAGGGGAGCTATAGCTCCCCCTGCTCCCCCTTAATTTGCACACTGATGATCGGGCAACATCGGGTAACATCGGCAAAGAACGAACATGTTTGTTAATTTTGGGTCTATCGGGGTAGAATCGGTTACCAGGTGTTGCTATGGGCTAATCGGCTATAATCGGGAATAGAACGGGACTACGGGAGTATAACGTAAGACATCGCAAGTCGTTCGGGAATTTTCCTGGGGTACATCGGCTATATTCGTTAATCTTAGCGCTTTATCGTGTTTTATCGTCTTTATAACGAAATCAAGGGATATTTAGAATAGAAAGAAAATGTGCGATTAATCGCGAGTTAACTGTGACATTAATGCGATTAAATATTTTAATCGCTTGACAGCACTAGTATTTATATAATATTATTTCTAATATCATGTCGAAATCTATGTGCGCCTCGGATGATATTATGAATCATAAAGACTGCGTCTGACGTCTCTTGCACTTCCACAACAAGTAAAGACTCGTAGTTGGGGATATCTCGGCCATGGTTGAGAGGAATTGGGGGAAAGGAACTTTGGCCCTGACTCTCTGAAGTCCATGAGCCACGAAATGGAGGAGAAAGGGATTGTACTCCGGGAGCTGAGCTGCCGGACTTGCCGCTGAGCTCCCCACGCAGGAGCTGCCGGACTGCCGCCAAGACCTACCCCCGCCGGACCTGCCAGTTTCGGCGGTAGTTCATTTCCCGGAGTACACTCGCCGGAGCAGCCGGAAAGCTTCAGCCGCAGTTCAGCTCCCGGAGTACACCGCCGGAGCTGCCGGACTGGCGGCCGGACGGTTTCGATGGCAGTCCGGCAGGGTTAGCTCGGCGGCTACCCCGCCGACAGCTGCTCGTCCACTGGTCCACAAAATGTTAGCTATGCTCTGATTGGAAGGGAGTGGGGAAGTGGGAGGTAATATTCAACTGTGTCCCCTTCCTACGTAGGACGGGAGGCCGAAACTGACTCACTCGCTTGCTAACTGTAGGCGGGGTACTTTCAGAAATGCATATCTCACTCAAAAAATCTAATTTTGTATGCCTGTGGGAGCACCAGAGACCCAAAACAACACCCCAAATCCAAGGAAAAGTGTTGAATCTATAATATGTCCCCTTTAAGCATATTTCCTTTGTAAAAACAATACAACACACTAGCTAACTGGCTGGTGGTTGTGCTGCTGGGGATGTTGGTGCTCACAGCGTCTCCCCGCCTCCCCTGTGGTGGCTGAAGGACAGGAGGAGAAGGAGCAGCGTAGAGTCAGGAGAACAGGAGCAGACAACTTGGAACCTGCTGCAGTCAGGGACACTGGGGTGGTTGTTTGTTTGTGTGTGGGATAAAGCGAGCATGTATCCATGTGTGTTATATTGGATATGCAACACACACACACACACCAACTATTCATGCAGTGCGTTAGCAAAAGTGTTCATCACTCCTCTCGACAGACCCCTCCTGGAGGTCCACCCACTCGGCTGGGTGACTTCATCTGAGAGTGCTCAGTGCCGCCTGCGCAGCCCATCCATCCCACCTTTGCTGCTACTGGACATTTGGTACACATTGGCGAAACCACAGTGTGTTTCTGTCAGGTGTTTATGAGATCCACCAAGTAGACACCTCTCAGGGTTGCTCTGTGCTCACCCTCGAGCAGAAACAGACTCACAGCTCACAGCGTGTCTCCATCGATCCTGGCCGATCAGTGGAGGGGGCTAGGTTTCTCTGTAGTTTGTACAGCACCGTCTGAGGCTATGTGATCCCGTTGGGTTCAGGCTGTACAATTACATTTTACATTTAGTGGATTCTGCTGATGCTTTTTTTCCAAAGCGACTTACAAGCATTCATTTACACATTCACACACTGACGGTTGAGTCAACCTCGCAGGGCGACAGCTAGTTCGTCAGGAGCAGAGCTGTCTTGCTCAGGGACACCTTGACACTCCGGGGATAGAACTAGCAACTTTCTACCTCCTGAGCAACTGCTGCAGGTATGGGCAGGAAATTGTGCTTTGATGAAGATATTCTCCACTGTTGAATATCTTAATCACTTTCTGTTTTTTTACATCCACTTGATTGGACGAGCTGCTGCTCCAGCTGGCTCTGTTACATACGTGCTTTTAAATTTTTTTTTTTTTTAAATTTTTTTTGAGTCAGGTTTGATCCAACACACACCTTACTAAAATACCTAAAAAAGAGCAACATGAATCCAAATATAACACATTTAAGGGAGCAGTACTAGACCCCAGACCCTCTTCAGCTATCTCAGAGAGACCAGAATGGTCAGTATTCTGAACACCCCCCATCTGCTGTCTATTCAGGTGCTCAGCAGCATCTGAGAGACTGTCGATGTAATTAAGCGACACAACAGCGGGAGATTGTGAGGTGTAGGTGGTGCGTCGTGGGAGGGTGAGCAGTACTAGACCCCAGACCCCAGACCCTCTTCAGCTATCTCAGAGAGACCAGGATAGTCAGTGGTCTGAACACCCCCCATCTGCTGTCTATTCAGGCGCTCAGCATTATCTGTGAGACTGTCGATGTAATTAAGTGACACAAAAGCAGGAGATTGTGAGGTGTAAGTGGTGCGTCGTGGGAGGGTGAGGTCTAGGTGGTGGGTCGTGGGGTGTAGGAGGTGCAGCTATGTTGTGGTGAGGTGTAGGTGGTGGGGTGGTGAGGTATAGGCAGGGTTCCAGACTAACTTTTTCCTTGGGTGCACTGGTGCGCCTAAATTTTTAATTTGGGTGCACCAGCACGTATTTATGGTGCACCCAAGTTTTGAGTTGTTGAGGGAGGGGGGGGGGGGGGGCAACCCGGGCAGCCGCACCGGTTGCACCGTCGATATTTACGCCATTGATTAATAATATCTTGACCATTAAATAAATGCCTTAAATAAATGCAGAATCTGTATCTCTCATAAAGAATATCGTCAGACAATGCCAAGGGATCGGTTCTGTCCCGAAAAACCCTCTGTCTCCGGAGAGACGCCTGTACGATAAGTGCAGTAGCCGATCTCCGGGTAAACTCGCTGAAAAGCTGCTCCCGACCAGGTTTGGTTGCGAGCGTAAGTCACCATGGTGATACAGCGACGCTTAAAGAGATCGACTTTCATGGTACAGCTAACCCAGGCTTTCAGCTCAACATACCTCGCTAACCCTCTAATCGAGCTTCGTAGTACAGGCCCCTGGTTTGGGCTTCGCGGGTTTGTTTCCCGGCGTTTCTATTGTTACCGGTCTTGCGTGTGCCAACGGTTTATTAGGTGTCTAATAAATCGCTGTCTAATCAATACTTCATTCACTGCCTCTTCCGTGGTTATTACAATATTATGAATAGATAAATAATAATAATTATACCAGATACATTTTCAGTCGCACCGGTGCCCAAATAAAATATTTGGTCGCACTACCCCGAATTCTAGGCGCATGTGCGCCCAAATTAGGCGCACTCTGGAGCCCTGGGTATAGGTGGTGCTTAGTGGGAGGGGGATGTGGAGGTGGTGCGTGGTGGGAGGATGAAGTAGGTGTCGGTTTTGATGGTGCAGGGGTTGGTCTCTATGTGCACCGTCAAGCTGTCTTAAAGCTGTTACTTATGGACATGATGAAGGCATTCATCTGATGCTGGATGTTGCAGTCAGTTGCCTGGAGAGATCCCCTCACATGTTGTCACCGATTCAATAGACATAATAACGGCGGTCGAACATTTGTAAACGTGTGCTGCATTGTTCCCCAGTTTCCTCTGGGCCCTCCGACTTCCTGCTAGATCCCGAGACATGCTAACAGGCTAGGCTCATTCGGAGCCAGGAATTGCCTGTATCACTGTTAGCAGTACATTTGAGTTTGAGTGTGTCTGTGTGTGTGTGCGTCTGCATGTGTGTGTGTGTGTGTGTGTGTGTGTGTGTGTGTGTGTGTGTGTGTGTGTCTGTGTGTGGTTCTGTGTTCCAGTCACGCAAACACAGATTCTCTCCCTCCAAAGCACATCCACACTCCCCCCAACCCCCCTCCCTCCCCACCTGACCATCACTAGGGGGTTACCGATGGAGAAAAGTGTAATGTCCTGTTGTTGGGAGTCTCTCTGTGTGTGTGTGTGTGTGTGTGTGTGCGTGTGTATGTGTGTGTGTGTGTGTGTGTGTGTGTGTGTGTGTGTGTGTGTGTGACGCAGTCAGTAAGGACCCCACATTACAGTGCCTTTTTTGGACCAAAGCACAACCACAAATCCATCCTCCGAGGAGAGAGAAGACATCAGTCAGGTGGAAGACATGTCGGCCACACCACACCAGAATTAAACCTAACAAATTTTCAAATCATAAAAAACGGCCAGGAACTATAGCTACATCCCCACGAGGGGGGTTACCATGGAAACGTCAGCCGGACCGCCAGTGGGAGGAAGTGTGTTTGTGTGTGTTTTATATCGGCTTGCACCAGAGAAATATAACCGTCACACACAACCGGCCACCCTAGCTCAGAGCTAATCGTCATGGCGATCTGGCGGCAAACCGAGGTATCAAACCCGAAACAAGGCTTCATTAGGCATTAGCTTCTGCCCTCGGGCTACGACACGGCAACGACACGGCCAATAGATCACCTCCTCCTCCTCCTCTGTTAGCTCGCCATGAGACAGCTGACCCAGAATGCCTCTGTGCAGAAGCTTGTGAAAGGCTAACAGGATTGGCCCCTACGAGGGCCAGCCAGGGCCGACGGTAATCAATCAATCGCTTAGCTAACGGCACGGCGGGCGAGCTAACCAGGCTTACAGGAGTAGCGGACAACAAGGGGCAGAGAGGGCGGCGATTCATGGCCCTCTTTTGACCGGCCGCATATTTGTTTGGAACATGGTAGTGACTCAGCGGCCATGCCCACGCTGGTAGAGAGAGAGAGAGAGAGAGAGAGAGAGAGAGAGAGAGAGGGATAATTAGAGAGAGAGCGAAGGATAAAGGGAGCGATACAGGGAGAGGGACACATGGAGAGAGAGATAATCCGGCCAGTGTGAGGTGACCCACCCCCCCCTCCCCCTCTCCAGATTAATACCTTATTTACTTATTAAGAGTAACTGAATTAACACCAATCCACTTACTCTAACATGCATGATTAACCCAATGAAACCACAGGCCCAGTCACCGAGATACCAGAAATGTTAATCCTCCAGAATTGCATTGCTGTGGAAAAGAGACAAAAACAAATGACAAAAAGACTGGATAAAATACTAAAGACCACTAAAGAACACTTAAACAAATGTAACAAAAATGTAACATATATATATATATATATACTGTTGAATAGAGAGATGCATAATTGCTGTTTAAATATATAAAATAGGTGGTGAAATACCTTTTTGTGATAAATTCACAATAGTTCGCTCTTTCGCTATGAATGAATTGCTATAAATTATGGAAAACGGATGATATGTTGTAAACAAAGTGACAGAGTTGGATATACTTGAGAGAAATAGATGTATTTCATATTTAGCTTGCTCATATTACATAATTCCCACGATTAATGTTTGATATTTGTTCAAGAGGTGGTGTGATGTTGATGTCATGTCCAGGTAATGCCAGGCCCAGGAGGGCTTTGCTAATTCAGGACAGGGTTAGTCGGCTAAACTTCACGCGACGAGACGCCAGCACATGAGTTACAAGGCCCTCAACGTGTTACCACCTCAGATACAATCAATAAATGCCGTCCATCTTATCAGTGTCAGTGAAGACCTGCTCGTCAGTGGGAAGAGGATCTAACCCCAAGTAGGCAGGGTAGTACAAGTCCCACTTCCTGGATCAGTCTGACTGCAACGTGCATTTTGTTTACGTTTGCAGATGTCAGATTTTTTTAAGTTCAAACATGAAAAATTACTCATTTAAGAATCAAAACCAAAAAACTGAACTGTAACTATTCCCTGCATGAATCGCTGCCTTTGTTTGAACAAGTTTGGGTTCAGCTTTTGAGATTAGGTGACAAAAAAAAAGAGCTAAATATGCATCTAATGAACAAATTTCCAATAGATGACAAGATGCAATCCATGGCCAGTCGTTTTCTACAAGGGTTGAAGGGGAAAAATAACACAACTGCAGTCTTTGTTTTATCAAATAATTTTTTTATTACAACATTTAACGGTTTGCCAGTACTGGTAATGGTTTGTGGCTTAACATGGGTTCTTACAAAAACCCCCAAAAAGATTATTCATTTTGTGAATTTAGACCAACAGTTGATATCTGGAACCAATTCCCAGCATGCGTTGTTTCTGCATTATTGGGGGGCAATATAGGGTGCAAAACTGTACTATATATATATACACAATTGCAACGGAGAGACAAATAAAGTCAGTGGTTTGATTTTCTTTTTCCCAGATCTAGATGGCTTCCATCTCATCCGTTTCATGATGCATAACAATTTAACCAGTGTAAAAAAAAATAAATGATTGTGCATCTCCGAAACGTAGAAAACGAAAGAGACGCTAGTCGCCATGGTTACGGCAGGTCAGCAGAAGCGGCCAGAAGCAGGAAGTGATAAGGGCGAGACGAGGAAGAGGAGAAGGAGCTTCCTGTGACATGAAGGCCACGCCCTCATTACATTCTGAACAAGGACACCCGCCCTCCGGTCCTCCAACACCACAAGCCCAACAGAGGGGGGGGGGGTCCTCTTCATTATCCTCTTCCTCTCAGGCCTCCTCCCCTCCTGTAGCGTCACGTCGCCACCCAGGCGACGGACATCTTAGACGTCCGGCGGTGGGCTTTGCGATGACAGCAGGGGGTGGATCCATGCAGGGGAGGGTGTTCTAGCCTGCTCTATGGTGTATTTTTTGGCCTTCCTTTCATATTTTCGGTTACAAAGTTATACAGCTAAATAAAAAAAATAACATCTGAGGTGACAGAAAGGCAATGGAGGGAGTGGGGAGGAGGTGGTGGGCTGGAGGGCAGAGAGGGCTGGAAGGAGGACATTACTCTGCCTTCTTCTCCTGGTCGATGACTGGAGAGGGAGAGGTAGAGAGTCAAGGAACCGCTGGCACAATATGACACAACGTTTATAGTGAATGTCATCTTGCTTGGAGCACAAGGCCCCTTAATGGAAGGCGAAAGACCCTTCCTAAGGAAGGGGCTATCGCCTTCCTAAGAGCACCGTACTCCCAGACCCTCAGACTTACTTTCTTGCGAGGGGAGAACGTTCTTCTCCTTGGTCTCGGTCTTCTTCAGCTTGGTCTTGTCGAAAGAGGTTACCTCTTCGAGCTTGGGCTTGTCGGACATGTTTGCGATTTGAGTCTGCAGGAGAGGAGAGCAAAAACCGAAGTTAGTTTTAATAGACAAATAGCCAACTGGGAGTAATGGTTAACGTGTACTGGCGCAGAAATGCACCAGGCCTTTTGTTCCACACACACACACACACACACACACACACACACACACACACACACACACACACACACACACACACACACACACACACACACACACACACACACACACACACACACACACACACACACACACACACACACACACACACACACACACACACACACACACACACATCAGGGTGGAGGGATGGGCGTTGAGGATCAATCGAAAACCAATGATCGATGATGGATTCCAAAGCCTTATTAGTTAGAAATAGGGGGTGATCACTTCATAAGGGGGGTCCACCGTGTGGCGGACGTGCCACGTGCAGACCCGACTCAGTCCTCTGGTCACGTACGCGTCTCTTGGGATACAAGAGGGTCTGTCTGGAGGACCACCGCCCTGATTCAGTCATGATCCGACCTCACCCATCGGCGAGAACCCGATCACCAGACGAGATCAGGTTGTGTTGTAACACGTTACCGAATCAACCAGATGATGAGCTTAAAACGTGTATTTAAAACCACAAACGCGGGTTTAAATACCGACATTGACGCGTCTACGTGTCACACCACAGATATCACAACAAAGAGCACTGCGTGGTGTCTGTGAAGAAGCCCACCGGAGACGGTCACCCGTCCCTGTTTAACGCAGTTATTCACGGTCCCTTACACCGACTCACTGCTCGGGTCCGAGCCGCACGTGAACCCCATTGTCCACCGTCGTCACCACAAACCGAATCTAACTGGGGAAAAATAATACACTTCCATTACCGCGCACCGTGTAGCACGCATCTAAGTGAAACGTTAACCTCCTGCTCCACCCGAAAGCAAACTTTATTCTTATATGACGGTGCTTACCGGAGTCTGACGGACGTTGAAAGTTACGGTCCAAGGTGTGGCGTCTGCAGCAGTGTGGCGCGGCGACGGCGCGCGTGTCAGTTATAGTCCTCCGTATGCTAATGATGACATATGACGTAAGCCGCTGTAATATGCTAATGAGGATATGTGACGTCATCCGCTCTAATCTCTTGCCTCTTTCCCCGCTATTATTATTATAATAATAATAATTATAATAATACATAGGTTTTATGTAGCGCTTTTCTCTGTACCCAAAGACGCTTTACAAAAACACAAAACAAAAAGGATACAAATGGACAGTACAGTATATACATGCATAATGGGTGTCAAGCAACGAAGTTGCGAGACAACCTATTATTATTATTATTATTATTATTATTATTATTATTATTATTATTGTTATTATTATATATAATTATATTATTATTATTGCATTGTTGTTATTATTATTATTATAAGGTGAGTGCTGCATATAGCGCTCAAATATTGTTCTTCATAAGTTTTATTAGTGTGAATGCATTCACATTCTAGATATTGAAATCTTTATTCTTATTTTTATTCTTCCTATTTGCTCCACCATACTTTCAGCTACAGAAACCATTCAACTATTAAAACGTTCAGCTCTTTAACGACATGGTGGCTGTTATTCAGCCTTTTTCAACTCTTTCAACTTTTTAAACATTCAGCTTTTTCCACTTTTTTTTTAACATGGGAGTCCCATTTCCTCTGGTACTTCAATGGTTTAAGACGTAACTCAATCGATTTTCAACCGTTCGTCATCGTTCAAACCATTTAACAAATCTACACACTTGTATCTTCAATAAAATCTAAACGGAATTTCAATATAATTTAAACTTTCTTCAGAATAACAGTTTTAGTATTAAACCGGCATAGTTTTCAGTTGCTCTCATTGATTTCCGTTTGCACACACACACACACACACACACACACACACACACACACACACACACACGCACGCACGCACGCACGCACGCACGCACGCACGCACACGCACACGCACACACACGCACGCACACACACGCATGCACACACACGCGCGCCCGCACAAACACGCATGCACACACACACACGCGCGCGCGCACAAACACGCATTAGCCCCGCCATTCTCTTAAAGAGACACACAAACGCAATGGCTCCGCCATTCTCTTAAAGAGAGAGAGACACACACACACGCGATGTCTCGGCCATTCTCCTTTGACACACACACACACACACACACACACACACACACACACACACACACACACACACACATACACATACACATACACACACACACACACACACACACACACACACACACACACACACACACACACACAGTGCAGGGCAATACATTTGCAATACATATTATTTACCTGCCATTGGAGTGCCTAACGCCTTGGTGAAAAGTTGTGAAATTTGGCACACTGGTTCAGGACAGTCCCATTAGCCTATAAAGCAAATTTGAGGTCGCTTGCTCATCAGCTCTAGCGCCACCAACAGCATTGATGTCATGCATTCATGTTTATAACTTTTGACCCATTCGTCCAATATTCACAGCCTTGGCCCAAGCCGAGATCAAAGCACCATATGACGTCATTTTGCGCCATGTTGGTTTATGTCAAAAACCTTCAAAATGCATCTCCTATCACAAATGTTCTCCAATCATCTCGAAACTTGGCGCACATGATCTTCAGGCCATGCTTGATAAAAAAACATCGAATATATTTTTCAAATTCAAAACAGTTTGCCCCCTACAGCCAATCAAATTTGACCGCTAAGGTCGCCAAACAGGAAGTAAGCCGATATCTCAACAGCCCTTTGACATATCATAACCAACCTTGGTACATAGACCCATGACATCATCATGGGGACACGCAATGAATTTGGTGACCATTGACCTCTAGGGGGCGCTATAATTAATGAAGACGTGTTTTAACTCCTCTCTCTTCCCATGAGTACATTTAAAACTTATTTTCAATGTATGATGATACTGTCAGACCTCCCCATATAGCTTATAAATTATTTCTCATGGCAACATCAGAACTTTGCCGCCATGTTGAAAGTTGTTAAAATCAACTGTACATTTCCACAGGCCACAAATTATGTCCAATCTTCAAACTTGGCATGTATGATCTTCAGACCAAGTTGAACAAATATGTCAAACAGCTTTCTCAAATTCAAAACCGTTTGGCCGTGACAGCCAATCAAACTTGGCAAAGCAGCCAAACAGGAAGAAAGCCTGTTCTCAGCACTTCTTTAACATATCATAGCCAAACTTGGTACATAGACTCATGACATCTATCTGGGGACATCCAAACTATTTGTTGACCTTTGACCTCAGGGGCACGTCAAACAGAAAGTGAGCTCATATCTCTGCAAGGCCTTCATGCATCCAAACCAAACTTGGCTCATAGTCTTATGACCCTATCCTGATGATGCCCAAATAATTTGGTGTGATTTGACTTTTAGGGGTGCGTTGTTAGCAGAAAGTCTATTCCAGCCCTTAGAAAGCAACTTCAATGTATTTTATTTGTGAATTACCTTTTGCCAATAACTTTCATTGTCAGTAAAATCGAATCATATGTATTTTTTCATGGTCATATCATGTACTGTGCACTTATGTACTGTGCACTTGGGTGCACAGTACATAAAACTGATAACATATCAATCCTATTCAATCATCATGTAAATCTGACATACAGCATACAATCAGAACCCTTCATTTATATCGCTGAACAGCGCTCATTAATGGGTAGACACTGCACTCGTGTGGCGACAAGCGGTACTTAAAGGTCCCATGACATGAAAATCTCAATTTATGAGGTTTTCTAACATAAATATGAGTTCCCCTAGCCTGCCTATGGTCCCCCAGTGGCTAAAACTTGCGTTTGGTGTAAAACGAGCACTAGCTGTTCTGCTCGCCTTTGAAAAAACGGAGGCTCAAGCGCGCTGATTTGGAAATCTGTGCTCATGACGTCATGAGGAATCTCAGCTCCTCCCCTTACTCTGCCTGGCCCGCCCAGAGACGTTGGCCCGCCAATGAGACTCGACCGTGCGAGCGCCACATGTGTGTGCGTGTGTGTGTGTGTGTGTGTGAATACACACACTGTAACGCAAGTGTTTCTTGTCGGTTCTTTGACGTGTCTTGTATTTCCACAACGAGACTGTCGTGGGGGTTATCTAAGCCATGGCTGAGAAGGAATTGGGGGAAAGGAACTTTGGTTTGACTCGCTGAAGTAGGCTACATGAACTGCGACATGCCGCCGGTTGCCGCGAGGCACCATCGCCCGGCAGCGGGCAGCCGGCCGCAGGCAGCGCGCGGTTCAGTCGACTTCAGGTTGATGTGGAAGAACCAGAGACGTCGCAGAACCCGACAAAGTAGTTTGTGATTCATAATATCGTCTGGAGGCGCACACAATATGTTATATGATATAGATATCTATGTATTATATGATATTATTTAGATATAGAGCTCCAGGACTGTAACGCAAGTGTTGTACACTTCCTTGTTATTTGGATAACCGTTCTGCTGTTGGTGTGATGGCGCATAACACGTCTGGTATTTCTACAACGAGACTCGTATTGGGGGTTATCTCAGCCAAGGTTGAGAATGAATTGGGGGGAAGGAACTTTGGCTTTGAATCCCTCAAGAACATGAACCACGACATGGAGGAGAAAGGGATTGTTGGCGGCGAATGTCTCCCGCTTGAGCCCCGCTGAGGGACCACCGCCGGAGGCGGAGGTGCATAAGCGCTGCCCGGCAAAGATCCCTTTCTCCTCCTTGTCGTGGTTCATGTTCTTGAGGGAGTCAAAGCCAAAGTTCCTTCCCCCAATTCATTCTCAACCTTGGCTGAGATAACCCCCAATACGAGTCTCGTTGTAGAAATACCAGATACGAGAGTCCGACGTCACACCAACAGCAGAACGGTTATCCAAATAACAAGGAAGTGTACAACACTTGCGTTACAGTCCTGGAGCTCTATATCTAAATAATATCATATACATAGATATCTATATCATATAACATATTGTGTGCGCCTCCAGACGATATGAATCACAAACGACTTTGTCGGGTTCTGCGACGTCTCTGGTTCTTCCACTTTCACATCAACCTGAAGTCGACTGAACCGCGCGCTGCCTGCTGCCGGCTGCCCGCTGCCGGGCGATGGTGCCTCGCGGCAACCGGCGGCATGTCGCAGTTCATGTACTTCAGCGAGTCAAATCAAAGTTCCTTTCCCCCAATTCCTTCTCAACCATGGCTCAGATAACCCCCACGACAGTCTCGTTGTGGAAATACAAGACACGTCAAAGAACCGACAAGAAACACTTGCGTTACAATGTGTGTGGACGTTGAAGAACCAGGAACGTCGGAGAACCCAACGCGGTCGTTTGAGATTCATAATATCGGCTCACACAGCTTTTGGCCGTGATAATATATATTATATGATATAGATATCTGTGTAGGCTATATGATAATATTTAGATATAGAGCTCCAGGACTCCCGTGTGTTCTAGAATATTTACAGAACACGGCTAAAGGCTGTGTGCGGCTCGCCATTGCGATACATCCACTGTAAACAGAGCGCATGGTGGCTGCAAGCTGCTCAGGGCCACACCCCCACCCTCCTCCTTGACACGCCCACCGAAACAGCGCATTTGGGGGAAGCTCAATGTGTATGGCAAGCCGAATTGTCATTTATTAACTAAGTTTGACTATCCGGAATTTACATTGTAGATATCAACAACTTCATTCAAGATATCTGTAATGTAGTTGTGACTAGTCGAAACGACAGTTAGAGATATCTGTAATGTAGTTTTGACTAGTCGAAACGACTGTTAAGGTACGGCCACACCAAACGCGTCACCTGCGTACCACGCGTATAAAATCGGCAATTTTTCCATAGGGAAGCATTGGTGTACGCGCGTATGAGGTGCGTACAGCGTATCATGCGTACCAAGCAACATTTTACTCGCTGTAGGGGCGTATGAGGCGCGTACATATACGCGCGTATATATACGCGCGCACATATACGCGCGTACATATACGCGCGTACATGTACGCGAGGAGTTCAAAAAATTGAAATTTTTATGCTCATACACGCCGCAATAGCCAATCAGCGTTGAGCTTGACCCGACGTCACTGGCAGAGAGTAGTGAGCTTGGACAGAAGCATACGGCCGACATCTTTCTTTATTCTGTGTGGAACTAGTAACATAGTTACGCCATTAAATGCTTTTATGGAAACATTTCTAGCGAGAAATGTGCATTTTACTTTCATAATGTTCGCTCGGTGAATGTGAAGGATGTTTGGTTTGATAGTTATGACGAAGAGGGAACGCTCCGTTCACTTGCATGGACAGAGTCTCTGGTTACTAAAGCAACCTCAACGTCTTGGCGGACTATATATCTGCTGATCAACACTACGAATGCTGGAAACACACCAGACACACCATGTGAAGTTATTTAACCCGATTATTGTTATTTATATCCGAGATTACTTAATCTAACCCGATCTAAACTCTATCACCCAAACACGGCGACGTTTGGGTTTCCTACCTCGGACTCCAGAGCAGCCATGTCCATGGCAGCCACGGCCGGCAACTTTCTTTATTCTGAGTGGAAATAGTAACATAGTTACGCCATTAAATGCGTTTATGGAAACATTTCTAGCGAGAAATGTGCATTTTACTCTCATAATGTTCGCTCGGTGAATGTGAAGGATGTTTGGTTTGATAGTTATGACGAAGAGTGAACGCTCCGTTCACTTGCATGGACAGAGTCTCTGATTGCTAAGCAACCTCAACGTCTTGGCGGACTATTTCTCTGCTGATCAACACTACGAATGCTGGAAACACACCAGACACACCATGTGAAGTTATTTAACCCGATTATTGTTATTTATATCCGAGATTATTTAATCTAACCCGATCTAAACTCTATCACCCAAACACGGCGACGTTTGGGTTTCCTACCTCGGACTCCAGAGCAGCCATGTCCATGGCAGCCACGGCCGGCAACTTTCTTTATTCTGAGTGGAAATAGTAACATAGTTACGCCATTAAATGCGTTTATGGAAACATTTCTAGCGAGAAATGTGCATTTTACTCTCATAATGTTCGCTCGGTGAATGTGAAGGATGTTTGGTTTGATAGTTATGACGAAGAGTGAACGCTCCGTTCACTTGCATGGACAGAGTCTCTGATTGCTAAGCAACCTCAACGTCTTGGCGGACTATTTCTCTGCTGATCAACACTACGAATGCTGGAAACACACCAGACACACCATGTGAAGTTATTTAACCCGATTATTGTTATTTATATCCGAGATTATTTAATCTAACCCGATCCAAGCTCTATCATCCATCCAAACACGGCGGCGTTTGGGTTTCCTTCCTCGGACTCCTTAAATGGTCAGATACGCGCGTATCTGACCATTTTTGACACAAAATGGTCAAGCAACATTTTCGCTGCGTTACGCACGTACATGGTACGCGAGGTACGCGCTTGGTGTGTTCGCACCTTTAGAGATATCTGTAATTCAGTTTTGACTAGGCGAAACTGAATTACAGATATCTGCAATGACTTCACGGAAAACGACATTCAACTCGTCACACATCTTAAATGACAATTGCAGATATCTGTAATTCAGTTTCGCCTAGGCAGAATGAAAGTTAAAGATATCTCAAACGTCATTTGAGTGTTGGGCATTACGTTTTAGATATCCAGAAATACGTAATTTCCCCTTGCCGCCATAATCAAAGAAGAAGTGGGTTCATTTCCGAATGGAATAAAAAAGGAGCAGTCATGGCGTTGGCTGTGATCGAAAAGATCACGAGAAAATATGGAGCGATGTAATCAGTGAATTGTGTGAATGATGATTGAACAAGGAGCTGCTCCGCTCCCGCTTAAAGTAAACGGTCCTATAATTTGTCATTACAGATATCTGAAACGTCATTACAGATATCTGAAACGTCATTTCGCCTAGTCAAAACTCGAATTCAAGATATCTATAATTCAGTTTCGCCTAGGCAGAATGAAAGTTAAAGATATCTACAATTGTAGATATCTCTAATCAAAATTCCTTTCAAGATATCTATAACTTGATAATAGATATCTACAACGTCATTTTGACTAGTCGTAACTCCAGTTAGAGATATCTACAACGTCATTTTGACTAGTCGTAACTCCAGTTAGAGATATCTACAACTTCATTTCGCCTAGTCAAAACTTAATTTAAGATATCTGAAAAGGGACATGTAGATATCTTGAATTGAGGTGAATTAAAGATATCTTGAACTGGAATTATGACTAGTCAGAATCAAATTGTAGATATCTCAAACTAGAATTACAGATATCTACAATTCAGTTGCAGATATCCGTAATTCACAAAGTGGATATCCGCAACTGAATTGTAGATATCCGCAATGAGAAACCCCATAGACATGAATGGCGAAAATGACGTAATTTCGCCTAGGAGGAATGTCTTTGTGGATATCTGAAATGACAATTGCGGATAGGAGGAATGTAGTTGCGGATATCCGAAATGTTAGTTTTGACTAGGCGAAACTGAATTGCAGATATCTGCAATGTAATTTCCGGATAGTCAAACTTAGTTAATAAATGACAATTCGGCTTGCCATACAATGTGCGACTGGCTCGGAGTGGCTGTAACTCTGCACCACGGCTGAATTTAGGGAACGTCTTTGAATACTGTGTTAGTTGCCCACTAATACCTATATTAAAGAATACATAAAATAGCATGTCATGGGACCTTTAATGTATAATGCAACAATGACTATATTTACCATTCCGCCCACTTACAATATAAACTGCAATTCCCTATGGATTAGATGCTTCACGAACCACCTCCAGAACGGATGCTTGTTAACATTGTGTCTCTTTTAGGGATATTGTTCAGAATACCCCTATGTATTTGTGACATTTGTTCTGTCAGGCAGACTGTATTGCGCCCTTACCTCTAGGTGGGGTCATTTTCCCATTTGGTAAACATTGACGCGTACTCACATAATGCTCATCCCACTGGCTGTCAGTATTACCGATTACCGAGACGGTCGTCATGCAGCCACCTAGCCGATTACGTCCGTCCAGCAAAATTAGTTTATCAAGTCCCATTATGCTTGACCCCCACAATGCTGCTCGCAGCTATATTTATTATTATTATTATTATTATTATTATTATTATTATTATTATTATATAATAATTCATTTTATTTGAGGGCGCCTTTCAAAGCACCCAAGGTCACCTTACAGGGCAGTTTAAAAACAGAAAACATAATCAACAATCATAAAAAACACAAAAACAAGATACATTGAACAATTTACATAAGTGGGGTGAGATGGGTTAGAAGGGGTGTCAAACTCATTTTAGCTCAGGGGCCACATGGAGGATAATCTATTCCCAAGTGGGCCGGACCGGTAAAAATATGGCATAATTATGTAAAATTAAACATGCTGTGAGCACACCAAACACAGGTTTCCCATTTACTTCCGTGAATAAAAAGGACGATGACCATTTTTCTTGGAAAACTCTGCACTCTGTGTCCACTTTTCGTCTTCGAGACATTTTGGGGCAATGAGAGTGCCAAAGCGCATAATGTTGAAAGTGTAAGGCAGAACGACAAGGTAGCTCCGGGCTAGCTGCACTACCTGTTTATACTTGCTCCCTGCTCAGCCCCGGTATAAAGTTTGCTTTCTTAACATAATTGCTATTGCGACTTCTAGTGGACACAATAAGAAGTTTCCTTCATTGAAAAATAGCAGATCATTTTACGTTACATTCCAAACTGACTTCCAGTTACACACAATTGTCCAGTAGTTCAATGCACAACAAATTAATCAGTGCCAGTCAATGCAATCCATGTAATGATAGGAAGGATTTTTATAAAAAAAAATAATATTTTTTTTTATAATTTTCTTTATTTTTTTTACAATACTGTACTTCACAAAATCATCTCGCGGGCCGGATTAAACCCGTTCGCGGGCCTGATCCGGCCAGCGGGCCGTACGTTTGACACCCCATGTCAGTTTAAAAAGATGTGTTTTGAGACAAAAGTGGAAAGAGTGTCGGAATTACGGATGTCAGGTGGGAGGGTGTTCCAGAGGTGGGGGGCAGATCTGCTGAAGGCTCTGGACCCCATGGTAACCAGGCGTGCGGGAGGCACAGTGAATTGAATGGAAGAGGAGGACCGGAGAGTGCGGGTGGGTGTGTTGGTGTGTAGGAGTTCACAGATGTATGGATGTATTATGAGGAAAATGCAAACCCTTTTGGACAATGTGCAATTGCATTGCATTTATTTATTTTTCATTTATCTACTTCTGGCTCTTTTTATATGGAATTTTTATTTATGTGCAATATTGCTCACTTTCTACTGACTTTTATTTACAAATTTTGGTGACTTTTACTGCATGTCAATTTTTTCTGTCTGTTGATACCTGAATTTCCCCAAGGGGATGAATAAAGTATCCACTTGCTTAATTACTTCCTTTAATGTGTCTTCTTGCTACACAGTTATGTATTATGCGTTCAATGTGTCAGCGGAAATTAACAGTGAGGTGGTGAGAAGGAGCTAAAGCTATAACATGTTCATTGGACCATCGCAGCTGACCGGTCTGCAAATCAACCTCTCACACATTCCTTAAAGAGAAGCCAAATAACCTGATAATCATGATTCCTGATACTTATCCCACTTCAGTTCACGATCCTAAGACACGTTTCTGTAGTCTATATACGATATTGGACCAAGTTAAACATATTTGTATAATAATGAACATGACTGGTTTGCCAGTAAAGAGCAGCTTGTAATCTAAAGGTCTCACTAAACGAGTGAATTACACACATAATGATGAGGAGGGGGACAAGAGACTGTCAGCGCGGAACATACATTAATAATAATTTACATTAATTAATAATAACATTTATCATAGAATAAATTATTGTTACTTATTATACATTCAGAGTGTCACATGATTCTACTACGAGCCGCGTCACTTCCGGAGCCACTTCCGGCGTAAACTGAACCCCATCCCGGATTCGGTTGTTTTTAAAGATAATTTCCTCCACATTGGACCATTCGTATCGCTTCACAAGTGTGAGCTTCTGAAAGGATTTCCTAGATGAGAGAAATCCCGCTTGGAATAATAATTGTTTGCGATGGGTGTCTGTCATTACCGTTGGTATGGAAACAGCTGTTGAACATGAAGCTGTACGTGTTGCTGCCTGCTGAACACAGATGAGATTGTGTGTCTTCAACACAGCTTTCAAATCAAATAGTCCTCAAAGCACTTTTTAATGTATAATTTCAGCCAGAAAAAGGAAGGAAAGTGCATATAACACTAGGATGTTTAAAAGGTTATTGGTTCCCCATCAGCAGCCCCGTGCACCCCCTGGTCGCCACAGTGGTGTTCTGAAGCTCCACACTGATCTGCTCCAGCAGGGGTTCCCAACCTTTTTTGTTCGAAGGACCGGCATATTCATAAAAAAATTTGGAGGACCGGTTGCCCATTTTAATGCCTTAATTTTAAGATGCATCTGTTTTTTCCAGATGGTTTATGTGCCATATTCATAATAATTATCGGTATTAGGCTCCCTTCAACAATGGCATAATATAAAAAACACAAGAGAAACACAAGAAAAGTCACATGAGACTTCAATAAAAACAAAAGTGGTGCAAAGACACACAGTGCATTTACAGTGATTAATTCACTGTTGTTTAGTTGCATATGAATTAGGTGGCAACAAAGGCTAATTGTATGAATTGAATATACCAATAATTCCCAAAATGTTTCCCTTTTCTCCACTACAAATAAGTGTATGGAGTCTGTGTTGGGAGGAAATAACATGACTCATATAGCCCGAGTTATAAAACTTGACTTTTCTGGAAATATTTCAAAGCCCTGTTCTGACAGAACAGGTGTTGTGTCGAGATCTGTTTCCCCGTCGAGATGTGTTTCCCCTAGTCCCAGATAATGACTGTCAGGATGCGTTCCCCCTGTTCTAAATGGTCAAATTGAATGATATCAGCCTGAAAATCACAGCACTTATCTGTTGTGGGGAAATAAGTCAGCAGTATGAATTTGAAAGATGTGTGAGCCTCCTTTCCTATGGAACAGAGGGGGAACAGTATCTGACAGTAATATTCCAAGCTGTCAGGATGCGTTCCCCCTGTTCTAAATGGTCAAATTGAATGATATCAGCCTGAAAATCACAGCACTTATCTCTTGTGGGGAAATAAGTCAGCAGTATGAATTTGAAAGATGTGTGAGCCTCCTTTCCTATGGAACAGAGGGCCTTTTCGGGTAATTTCGGACGGGGGCGGGGACTAGGGGAAACGCATCTCGACGGGGAAACAGATCTCGACACAACACCGGCACAGGTACTAAAAAGACTTGTGCTCGTGCAGATACACCGGTTGGGAATCGCTGTGCTCCAGCAACCTTTCATTGGATTCCTGCAAAGCCAAACACGCTTTAACCAGGTGTTGATACTTCCAATAAAAACCCTGACCAACACGTTGGAGCAGCCTTGACATCCTAGTCTTGACAAGCCACATTATTTTAAGTGTATCCTCTGGCTCTATACTAAAGCCAATCTGTTGTAATTCTCCTTTTTGGACGAGGTAAATATTTGGATTTTCCGTTTCAAATAACATGACCCCATAGTCAGTTTCAGAAACTCAAACAATTTTCAGTCAAATACCATGGCTAATAGTACCCGACTATTTTTACGAGGTTAATTTTACATTATATTTACCCAATTATTCAGCAACTTTGAACGTTTGTTTTCAAATTGAAAGCAGGTGAAACAAACCTCGGAGCAGTTTAATGTAGCAAATATATTGAAAGCCAAACTGCATTTGAACAGGGAAATAAATTAGTAATAGCAGTGAGTCGCCACTGGGGGGCGGTAACATACCCTGAGACACATTTAAGTTAATTTGACACAAACTGATGACTTTGTGATCAAAGACCAACACGTCTGAATGCATATCAATCCTTTATTTGAAAATGACCTACAGTTTGAAACCAGTGATATCATGACCGTGTAAAAATACATACAAAACAAAGGAATGAGTTGTCGTTTAAGATGTCTCTGTCAACGTATGACTGATGAATACGTTTTCACCACTTATTACCAGTCCTACATCTTCTGGGTCTGGGGGCGGCATTCAGCCTCAAAGTCTGCGGAGGAGACGCGGTCTCCAGGTCACGTCCTGGCAAATGGCACAGAGGATTGGCTGGACCCTCTGGCTTCTTTCTCTTGCTTGGTCAGGATAAAACAAAAGGAATAAAAAGAGAACTCTCGACACGCTGCTATTTTCGGACACAGGAGAACAACTTGAAGCAGTTCCCTGGTAAGATAGTAAATGGCCAGGCGTGTCAGTGGAAAATAAATGTATATTTTAGGTTATATATAGAAGTGGCTGGTTCTGGGATCCTGTTTTTACCTGAAAAAAATGTCTGAGACCGGTACTCACTCTCTTAGGAAGTGTCAAAGAAAAAAGAAAAAAGTGTCAAAAGACCAACAGTCATAAGATACCTTGGAATTACTCGTTGGGCGAGAATGATTGTGTATTTTAAAGAAATTTTGTTGGTGGAAAAGGGTTTATAATGTCAACATTTCAAATAAAAGTGTGAGGTCAATTCAAGACAAACAAAATACTTTTGGCCGACGGTACCTCGGGTTGAACGTCTGACCCCGGCTACCGAGGCTGGCCAATTAATCCTCTTCACCAAACAACCCAAAACAAATCTACTTTATTCATAAATACAAAAGGAAGTGACGTCATCATTGCGTCGGTTGGAATTCTCAGTGGAAGAGCGGTGTGGGCGTGACTCTTTTCTTGGGGCGTCCCACGTGATTGGCCCCAATTGCCGGTGGGCTCACAAAACGGATATTCTGCACGTGAACAAAAAAAAGGTACATGCAGGATGTAAGGTTACCATGGAGACCTCCCCCTGATCACAGCCTCACCCCCCCTCCTACAAAGGCACGTGGCTGAAGAGGTAGGAGACAGACTCTCCGTTGTGAGTCCTCCTGATGGCCTCCGCCAGGATCATGGAGATGTCAATCACCTGCAACAACAACAGGGTTAGACCAGCTTAAACCAGTTGAACCATCACAGTCTGAACACCAGGCTTGAACCAGTTTAAACCATCACAGCATGAACCCCAGGGTTAAACCAGTTTAACTATCACACTATGAACGCCAGGGTTAAATGAGCCATTTATCAGTCAAACCAGATGTTTACCAGTCAAACCAGCCATTTTGTTAAGTTTTTCCCTTGCCGATTGGTCATCAGTTCATTCCGTAAGGTCATGGCCTCACTTGTAACCAGAGCATTACAGCACGAGGCAGAGAACCAGAAAAACAAACAGGACAGTAGGAGAAGGGCGCCCGTACCTGGATCTTCTCACAGGACTTCATCTTCTCCTCCTGAGGGATGGTGTTGGTGACCACCACCGCCTCAAAGGGGGCGTTGTTGATGCGCGAGATGGCTGGCCCCGAGAAAATGCCGTGCGTCAGGATTGCGTAGACTTTGGTGGCGCCGGCGTCAATCAACCTGGAGGACACGGAGGGAAACACAGCTCAGATGGTTTCTGACGCAAGGCTGCTTACAGTATTCGTGAGCTCAGGAGGTAGAGGGGGTTGCTAGTTTGATCCCCGGCTCCTTCTATCTGAGTGTCGAGGTATCCCTGAGCAAGACACCTCACCCTTACTGCTCCTGCAAGCTGGCTGTCTCCTTGTGTGTATGACCAATTGTAAGTTGCTTTGGATAAAAGCATCTGCAAACCGCCTTAAATGTGAATGTGAAGAAAACAAAGCAAATCCGCCTGCAACATTGTGTGTTTTTCCAGAAACTAGGGAAACTATACTATTTACTTCAGGGACAGGGTTTGCGTTGTTCGTTGGTTCTCAGTGTCGCTGAAAACACCCTGCCAAATTAGCCTTCAACACCAAACTTTCACTTTTTTCTCCCTCTTAATTTGTAGATTTGAAAGTTTAATGTGATCTATGGATATTTGCTGTTTGTCCGTGTCTGACAATTTTGACCTTTGTATAAATAAAACGCATATCTTCCGTCCTGCAATGGAAGGCCTTGGGCTGCGATGGTCTCTAAAGATGACATTTAAAGAAATGTGATGAAGAAGCAAACATTTAACGATTAAAAGGATCCTAAAATGGTTCCACCAGTTCACTCAAATCAGTCTTATCCTCTCCACGCAAATGTGTGCCATTCATTACGTTGGCCCCAAACAGGTCTACAGACAAACTATAAAGCATGCGGTCAGACAAACACATGGTTTGCCGTTTGCAGGTAAACCCGTTACGAATTTGCCTTTAAAGATACAACTCGGCAGCAGCTGATTATAATTCGTTTTTAGGACTGTATTATTATCAGACATTAATTTGACATATTATAAGACATTCATTTGACATATTCCATCCTTCAAGTTCACGTTTGACAACTTTATTGTTAAAGATCTTCATAGTTTTGAGTCATTTCAAAAAAGGTTTACATTCTTCGTCAGAATTCTAACAAGTTTAGTTTGACTCCATACAAAACGGAAGCAAGGCAGTTATTTAAACCACATTCAAGCATTTAAAGATGGTATTATAGATGTCAAAGATGCATAATAAATATACAGATTTGTCACCCAGTACACCATTAGCCAGGCCCAGACACAGCCCATAGTCCTACAACACCGGGGAATCATCATCATCAGGTGATCAGACCTGCAAACTCCTCAGAGGAAAAAAGGTGACAGTGTCACGGGGGATTTTTTTTTGATTGTAATATGCAAATGACACTAGTCTGAGCGTGACTTAACAAAACTCAGCATACTTTATCAAAACATCCTTGAGGCTTATAAAAAATATTTTATTTACAACTGTCACAATTATTATTTTTTTTGTCTCTTACCTGTCTCATACCCAGGCTTTCTTGGGAAAACCTGGCTCGATAGAGCCGCAACTCGCAATCAGAGTTAAATGGTACCACGACGCTCACTTTAGATTCAATTAGTTGAACCAGGTTTTCCGCTTTAGGTTCAATGCGCGTTCACATAAAAGGGGCGTTTATCGCGTCATTTGACTCACCCTTACACAAAATGAATCGAGCGAGAGTGGTGTATTTCACCCAAGGCGAGCAGTGAATTATTATGAACTCCTACGAGGAATTCAAAGTTCAAATCACAGCCAAGGGGAACATGGTTGCCCATAATATGGCTAGGGTGGCGTGCTGGCAAAAAATAGCCGACCCATGTGAAATGATTCTTCATATTGTCTAAAAAAGGGTTAGGGTTAGGGTTATGTATTATCATGCATTTTACCAGCACGCTCCTACGAACATGGGGCCAAGTCAAAAATAAATATAAAAATATTATTCAATGTGGTAAGTTGTAAGCATCCATTTGAATAATTTCAGGTGAATCTAGCCTATGATTTGCAATGGCCTAGGCTCCAACCTTTAATATCATGTTGATTACCTGTAGCAAATAAAAAGAAAACCCAAATTAATACCGCTCCACCGCCCTTCACCACTTCGGAGGAGCTGGCTCTCGCCAATATCGAAGGTCGGCCGATGATGGTGGAAGGGGGGATGTCCTCTGACCCCACTGCCTCGACATCCAAGGCGTTTGCAATGAGTATTCATGTATTGGCAAAGGACATAAATAATTGTCTTGCTAATCAAATGTGAAATGATTGAGGGTAAAATAATTGTGTCATTTTTAGTTGAAGGTAACATTATTTTGGAGGAGCCGCCGACAATCAATCTCCAATCAGAGGTATATAACTATCAAAGCAAAGTATCACGTATTCTTCTAAATGTTTAAAGAATGTCTAGGTTTCCCTGATTCTTGCAGGAGACTGTCGCCCTGTGACTCCAGGGCGACTATGGAGGTGATTTTTTTTAACAATTCTCACAGCTATAATATGAATTTGTAGAATAAAAAATGCCTAGGCCTACATAGCGGTTATGTAAGGGATAATGGAAAACACGGCACTTGACTATATGTTAATGTACGTTGAACGTACGGGGCCACCTTCGAACTTGAAACACAGACACGCTGCGCAACAGTAAGTGCACGGCTTCTTTGTGTAGCATTGCCTACGTACGGTCCAACAAGGACGATCAAATAACGAATACCCTCTGATGAGAATCTGTATCTCTCATAAAGAATATCGTCAGACAATGCCGAGGGATCGGTTCTGTCCCGAAAAACCCTGTCTCCGGAGAGACGCCTGTACGATAAGTGCGCCGTGGTCCACGGGAACACCCAAAAATGGTGACGCCATTGTCGGAGGAGGGGCTAGGAAAATGCGCACGCCGATTTAAGTAGCCGATCTCCGGCTAGACTAAGCTGAAAAGCTGCTCCCGACCAGGTTTGGTTGCGAGCATAAGTCCCCATGGTGATACAGCGACGCTTAAAGACATCGACTTTCGTGGTACAGCTAACCCAGGCTTTCAGCTCAAGGTTTCCCACACTATCCTTCTAATCAAGCTTCGTAGTACAGGCCCCTGGACGAGTGTTTTGCAAGCTCTCTTGCGTTGTTTGGCCGCATGCGCGGTAGCCACGCGACCGTCTCATCCAATGGCGAGCTCAGTTGGCGCTGTGTGCTTCAAGATTCCGATTGGCTCAGAGAAATGTCAATTATAAGAAAGATTCTGAAGCAAGTGCTGAGATTCCGATTGGCCCAGAGAAATGTCAATTATAAGAATGATCCACAAATTTTTCGCAATTCTTTTGTCTACTATCTAGGGGTGGGAATCTCTTTCGATGCAACATTTTTTCATGTACATTTCCATGCGTGATTTCCAATATATACGTGAAAATATAGATATACATCCGAGTTTGCTACTGAGTTTGCTAACCACTTCCTACTAGGGGTGTGAAAAAGAATTGATTCTTCGATGCATCACAATTCTCTCTGGAATGATTCCGTCTTGATGCAGATAAAGTAATAATCAGAATAAAAAAATAAAATAATAATTTGTTCGCCTGCTGCAACATTCTGTTCGCCAGAGAGGGATGATTTTAAAATTATTCAATTTATCTTCAGTGTGTATTGGCCTTTCTGATTTGTCTTGACACGATTGCGATTCAGCCTACGCAATAGCATGCACGCAAACTCACAGCCAGAAACAAGAACTTCTAATTCAAGAGCAGCTTTTTCTTTAATGACATAGAAAAGAAAGATTAGAAAAAAAAGAAAACTGAAACCTATTTTTTTACATACTTCCATATTGTGTTGTAATTAGTGCTGGCAGTTTAAAGATGAACTGAACTGAAATTTGAAGTTTAGTTGATATAACAGATGTATTGTCTGCCTTCTCATTGGTACAATAACTAAAAATGGCTGAACTTGCTGAAAGTGTTACAGGGCGCCGCCATGTTGGATTTCAACAATCAGCTACGTCACTGGCATGGTAACCTACTCCTACTCTGTGGCTCTAGCAGCCATAGCAGGTAATGAGTCAGGCTCTGAGGCGCGTTGAAATGGCTACGGAAAAGCAAACAACCAGGTCTACAAGAGGATCATCTTATTGCATTGACCCTGGCTGCAGTAATGAATTATATAGGGCCAAGGCAGCTGGGGTAATCATACATTTCCACAGGCTACCTTTGAATAGGAAACCAGCCCTTAATACATGGCTGGCAGCCTTAAAACTGACTAACCCTCCTATAGCCCGTCATGTTAATCTCCACAAACTAGCACTCCGACCATAAAGTGTACAAACTATTACTCAGACGATATCACAGACCTATGTTTCCAAGTTGCTAATTAAACCACGGCGGGTCTGTGAACAGAAGTTCCACAAATGTCCCTTTCTACTCACCCTGATGTTCGCCGACAAGCCGATTGCTGATGCAGAGGGTGTTAAACTCGAAGAAGTAGTTTCATAGTAATATGTATCTGTGCAATATCCATCTGTGCAATATCCATCAACATCCACCAGAAAGTAAACCTCCAACATCCACCTAAAGTAAACGCGACACTCTTGATCCGCCTCACATCTATGCTCATCCGCGGGTGTATCTCCCAAAGTGCATCCAACATGTCTTTCAGGTCCCGTCCATCCAGAGCCGATTTTTTTTTTAAACCATGTCTTTAATAACCATGTTATTAGGCAGATAATAAACCATTTTCTTTAATAGGTCCACGGTTCAAATAAAACCGGACCTATGCGGTTTTGTGTTAGGATTCGTGTGGACGCCTGACGCGACGCTAGAGTTCCATCTAAAGTTAGTTTTTTTTTGTGTTTTTTTGTAGCTTTAAATACAGCCCCTTGGTCAATTTAATTACTAACTGTACATTAAAAAGTATTTCAACTCAATCTAAAAGGTTCAACAACTACTATCTCCTCCGCGACTTGAATGTTTTTATACAGGGCGCAGGCTGGATGCGCGCAGGCTTGATACGCTCCACTTTTTTGTGTGGAGAACCAGCGCCTTGAATACATAGGTACTACAGCGTTTGTACAGCTCGTTGCGTTTCCGCAATGAGTCCGTCTTTACGCAGATATTCCTGAAACGCATCACAGGAAAACGGAGGGGGAAAGATTATTTTCCCCTTGATACTTGGTTGTTCTTTATGGGGCGCTCCAGTGTCTCCGCTCGGGCGTCCCTTAGAGAGAGCATGGCCACTTCCAAAACCTCTCTCTCGCCGCACAGCATCCGAAATGCCCTATGCATGGCTATGCAACCTAATCCCACCATTAGATGGTCAAGGTTAGAGGTGGCTCGGTCGCAAACGAATCAGATCGAATGAACCTTTCGGAACTTCGAAAGTTCCTCTCTAGCGTTTGTCACTCACTGTGTGAATGGTGAAGAGGGACCAACTGAGAGACGTCACGACTCAGAGAGCCAGCCAATCATATGCTGTTCTAGGACTGAGTCTAGGACGCTCTCGTTGAATTTTAGCCAATGACAGACTGGTTTCTTGGAGAAAAAAAACAAATGGGCTTAGTGAGCGAGCTATCTATTATTCACATTGGCCATCTGTTGCATGGACGTATTTAAAGGACACATTGTACATATTTATAATTCGAAATTCGTCCCAGCCTTTATACCAGATACTCTAGGGTCTAAAGCATATAACCGCGTTGTCTGATTACAGTGTAATTCTTTTTTTACAACCTACCAGCTCTCGTTGTGAAGACTAGTCACCGCGCCATTCGTTTCAATGGGAATCGGGATGGTCTATACTTTCAACATAAAGTGTACATATTTGTCATTTGAAATTCGTCCCATCCTGTATACCACAGATACTCTAGGGTCTATAGCATATAACCGCATTGTCTGATTACAGTTTAATGCATTTTTCACAACCTACCAGCTCTCGTTGTGAAGACAAGTCACCGCACCATTTGTTTCAATGGGAATCGCGACGGTCCATACTTTCAACATTTACATATTTGTAAATGTTACAAAATCTCTCGTTTTGAAGGCAGTGTTAATTTTGGCAGCTAGATTTAGTCTTGGGCTGCATAGGGTTCTGTTTATGAGAGCCTAAAACACCCGGGACCCCCACCATCATTGCTAAATCAAGTCTATTATCTTGCTGATATGTTAAACATCCAATAGTCAACTACACCCCTAACCCGCTGCATTTGGTTAAAGTTGTAATGTTGACGTTTGAGAATGAGAACAAGGGAGGAGCTAAGTCTGAGAACCATGCATACCATGATTGGATTAATCGCTACCGACACCGAAACTTGAATGAACGAACGAGGAGCTGAATCTGACTGACTCAGAGAACCGTGCATGATTCGATTCACCGCTACCGGAAACTCGACTGAGCGAACAAACGAACAATTTGCGAACGCCTCCTCTTGGCGAACTGACCGACGCAAACTGAATCGCGGAATCGAATCACTAAATCCAACCCTGGTCAAGGTTGACTGTGACCTCTCGGCAGCAGAAAATGAGAATGGCAGTTTCCATGCTCCGGCAGCACCAACACGCACACCAGTCACACCCACATGATCCGAAGGTGGAGCTGGAGCCAGAAATGTATCCCTCTCCACCGGGTGGCAGTCGGACACTATAGGCACGTCCCTCACAGGCTGAAACGCGTAACCAGCCATATTAAAATCACAATTTTCCGCCGTTGAGTGTAGAAGACGTTTGCGTGCCTGCAGCAACGATCTAGTCCTACCATGCCAGTGACATCATCGGCGCTCCAATACTAAAAGTCGCATTTTTATTTGTTGCCAAAAAAGCTATATCTAGATTTTTTTAATATTTTTTTTTAGTGTCATCTTTTTTATAATGGTCATAACTAACACGTTATCGATGTTGATTATTTCAGTTCAGTTAATCTTTAACGCGTTATTAACGGCGTAACCACAAACAGATTTTAACGGCGTTAATTTTTTTATCGCGCGATTACCGCTCATTTGGTTTGGCAAACATTGTCGTTTTTTCACCTGCTGTCTAGCAACAACTAGTCACGTTAGAAAAACTACAACACCACACCGGATCTAGCTACACCGGAAACAAAACATCAAGCACGCCGCATGAACTTGTTGGGGCAAGCAAGGATACGGAGCGGGTGAAAAACTCCTTAAAAGTGTGTGTGTGTTTGTGTATCACTCTGTTCGAGCCTGCACGAGAGTTCAATGTTGTCATTAGCTATTACGTCTTTCTGACCAACGCAGTTCAAGACCACCCTGGGCTGTACCACTTCGGGAGGGGCCGCTCAGTTACTCCCCTCTAGACAAAATCGACTTGGTTGCGACGTTGACAGTTTGTGAGTGTTGCGTCTGTTGAGTGAGTGAGAGGTTGCGGCCGCACAGCTCAGGCTGCCGGACGGCGCTGCAAGAAACTTTTATAAACGCAATATTGTTAACCCGCAGTAATCAGCCCGACAGCCCCGAAACGTTAACGGCCCACCCTTGAATTCTCCAGACTCTCCCGATGACCACTCCGCCACGTGTCTGTGCGTGTGTGTGTGTGTAGGCGTGGTAATGTGTATAGGCCTACGTACGGTAGGAATATTCAGAGTGGTTTAAATAACAAATGTTATAGTATTTCACATCTTCGCTGAGCAAGAGTTTTGTTCGAAAGTTCAGTGATTTAAACAAATAAAAGGGGCTATTGAAGTTTTACGCTAGGCCTACTACTATCATGCACCTACCCAATGTCAAGTGGACCGGGTTGAATTCACTGCGGGTCTCTCTTATATCCATCTTACCAAATATATTTTATCACTGTCCTTCTCAACACTCTGATCTCACTAAAAGGCTAGCAGCACGAAATCAAGGGATATTTAGAAAAAATGTGCGGTTAATCACGAGTTAACTATGACATTAATGCGATTAAATATTTTAATCGCTTGACAGCACTAGTTGTAATGCAAGCTGCATTGATTATTGCATTGTTCATAAAAGGTCATATTTGTGACAAAAGCTTTTTCTCTAATAAAATATTAGATAAGTTAATTAATCTGTTGATGTCTTTAATGATCATCACAAAAGTAGGAAATGAGTAGCAATCTCTAAAGTAGCAAACTCAGATGTAAATATACATTTCTGAAAATCATGCATGGAAATGAACAATGCAATAATCAATGCAGCTTGCATTACACCACAATATGGATGAATGTAAAAAATAAAACATTCAGTTTTCTTTTCTTTCTAATCTTGCTTTTCTATGTCATTAAAGAAAAAAGCTGCTCAGTCAATTAGGAGTTCTTGTGCCTGGCTGTGAGTTTGCGTGCATGCTGTAGGCTGAATCGCAATTGTGTCAAGACAAATCAGATTGGCCAATACACACTGAAGATAAATGAAATCATTCTAAAACGATCCCTCTCTGCGGAACAGAATGTTGAAGCATTTTTTTATTTTTTATTCAGATTATTAATTTATCTGCATCAAGACGGAATCGTTCTAGAGAGAATCGCGATGCATCGAAGAATCTATTATTCTTCCCACCCTACTATCCCTGAGTAACACACACACACACACACACTCTGGTCATGTTATTCTTCTTTTCAGTGGCGTAAAATGGATCATTGGAATTATGACAACCGCTAATCACCACGTGGTAGACCGGCATAAAGCTAAAATCTTAAGCCCCCCCCCACCTCAGCCAAAACAACAGACCACCGGGAGGCCGGCGCACAGCAAGGAGGGGCGGAGCCTACTTGTCGGCAGCATGGCAGATGGTGCCGCAGGTGTCAGCCATGTCGTCCACCAGGATGGCCACGCGGTCCTTGACGTCGCCCACCAGCACCATGCGGTCCACCTCATTGGCCTTCTTGCGCTCCTTGTGGATGAGGGCGAACTCCACGTTGAGGCGGTCCGCTATGGACGTCACCCTGGGGGGGTGAGGGAGCGAGAGCAAGACGGGGTAAGAGAAAGAAAGGGGTGACAGAAAAGGGAAGAGAAAGATAAGGAGAGAGGGAGAAAGATTGAGAGTCATATGTTTAGAGAAAGACTTGACCTTTTGGGGGTAGAGAGTTATGATCTGGCCACCATAGGGCAATATGTTTGTGTTAAAAAAAAAGTTTCTTTGGAAGGAGTGGGTCGAAAAGGGTATCCTTAGATTAGAACATTTAGACAGCACCGATACACTTAAATCATTTGATGACCTAAAACAATAATATGATTTACCTTAAACTCAATTCTGGAGATATTTGCAATTACGACATGCTTTGCAACAATTTTTGGGTCGAGGCTTCATTCCCCAAGGCCAGCAGATAAATTACATACAATTCTCAAGTTATTGGTTAGAGTGATGAAGCAGCTAAATATTATAAGATGCTGATGGAATCTGGAGGGATGGAGGTGTTTCGGCCCTTAGACTTATCTGTGAAAGAGATTTGGGGGTATCATATGATGAACAGGATTAGGCTTCAATTTGTGGTAATTCTCGATTAATGTCAAGAGATCTGAGAGTGAGACTTATTCAATTTAAAATTTTAAATAGTTTCTATTAGACCCTGAGTAGGCTTTTCAGACTGGGTTTAAAGGACGCAGCTACTTGCTGGAAGTGTGGTATGGATGAAGGTACACACTATGGTCATGCCCCCCGTTTTAATCAATATTGGAAGAAGATTCACTGTTACATAAGCAATGTTATAAAAAGGCAATTTGTGTGCTGTCCTAAATTATATATATTAGGGGACTGCAAACATGGTTCAGTGGGCTTTTCCGCACCCACTGAAGTACTGGACACAGACTGCTATCATGATTGGACGACAAATCATTCTCAGGAACTGGAAGAAACCAGGAGAACCACCGGTTCAGGAATGGGTGACTGAATTAGGAAAAGTGGGTGCATATGAAAGGATATCATATAGGACGCAGGACAGGACAGAAAAATATCTCCAGTAGTGGGGGCATGTACCTTGACTCTATACACATGCCAAGTGTAAGGATAGGGGTGTGACGATTCACTCAGCTCACAATTTGATATTGGGTTCACGATTCGATATTCTAACGATATTTTGAACAAAACTTGAATGAAGAAAATGCATGACAGAACACATATTTTGCCACAAAACAATGCCATTTGCCATATATTTCCATTTCTTAGGAAATTGTAAACAAGATGTGTTATAATAACATGTACATACCAATCACCTTGTCATAAATGGCAATAAACAAAAAGTTTTCCTTAGTCTATTTAGTTTTAAAGTTCAAACTTATGTCCATAAATAAAGTATGAAAAAAAAAATATATATTCTATCTATATATATAAAAAAAAAAAAATCATCTCAACAACGCATTTCGTCACGTTTTAATATCGCAATTTTTCGTGGCATGAAATATCATCACACCCCCGGATGTTAATGTTGTCAGTATGCTCCTTTTTTTCTGTGTTTGTGTTTTCTCTCTATTTTACAATGTGTTTATTCTCACTTTATTATTTCACCTTAGGAAGTAAACCACCCTGTATGTAGGCTGAACCCTTTTGGTTATGGGGTAGGATAAGCTGTGTGATTGTTGCTACAGAATCGTTTCTGTATGTTATGTTGCATGATGCTCTATATTAAAATAAATAAATAATTGCAAGTCATAAAAAATAAGAAAAAAAGGCTGAAGTCATAGACGTGAAATTTCAACGCTGCGATCTACAGTTATTTCAAAAGTACTCCAAAAATAAACTATTTCCATCTTTAAAGGTCCCATGGCATGCTACTTTATGGATGCTTTAATATAAATATTAGTGGGCTATTAGTAGTATTTGAAGACGTTCCCGAAATTCAGCCGTGGTGCAGAATTACAGCCACTACGAGACAGCCGCACATTGAGCTTTCCCCAAACGCGCCATTTCGGTGTCTAGCTTTAATGCAAATGAGGAAGAGAGAGGCGGGTCAAGGAGGAGGGTGGGGGTGTGGCCCTGAGCAGCTTAAGGCCACGGTACCATGTGCTCTGTTTACAGTGGATGTATAGCAATGGCGAGAGACACACACACACACACACACACACACACACACACACACACACACACACACACACACACACACACACACACACACACACACACACACACACACACACACACACACACACACACACACACACACACACACACACACACACACACACACACACACACTTTTTCTTGGGCGGACAAATGTCAGACACTATTCCAGAATATCGGACATTTGGAATATCTTCCGGACGGTATTCACTAATAATTAAATAATCACCAAAAGTCCACATTTAAATGACAAACGACACAAACTAAGTTGCTTCAATAAATGCCATTCTTTAAATTAGCCTAGGCAAAAAAACATAACAGCCATTCTCGGCAAAAATGGTAAACGGGTAAAAAATTATTAATTTGATTATTGCAATTCTTGCAGGCTACTTTCGGCGCAACTTCATGGCATGGAAGTGCTCCGCTGCTCGCGAAAAGTTGAAGTCTTTCAACCCCGGCCCAAGGCTCGATATGCCCATCAGCCTCGTCACCTTTTCCTCAGCTAGGCGGTTTCTGCTAGATGTTTTAATCCTGTTTGAGAGAAAAGCCTTGTTCCGCACGAACACTGGACACAGGGATTGTACTGGCGATTGACGTCGGGAAAGATTTGTGCTTTCACACCTTCGCCGTGCACAGGCGAGCGTGTTCACAAGGATTTGTGACACGTCACATTCGCGCGAGTTGAAATATTTCAACTTTGACGCGAATTTCGCGGGATGACAGCCAATCAGCGTTACATTTTTTCTCAGACATGTGGGCCGTTTACATTTTATTATACCGGCCATGGGTGCGTGCAATCGGCCAATGTCCGGCTAACGTGAACACTGACACACACCCACACACACACCTCATTAAAGGGGTTATACAGAAATGTTTTAGTTTAATTTACTACCTTACTACCGCGAAATACAGTTTCTGTCGTGTTTTATTTGGCATTTTGATCCCAATGAAACGGAAACCGGACCGGAAGCAGAAATGGGCTGTTTATGTTTGGTTGTAGACTTTTTTCTCGGTTCTCCGCGTCAACAGAAGGGCTAGAACCGAGCGAAAAGACGACAACCAGCCCCCCTTTCCGTTTCTGGTCAACGAGCAATGAGTCTTCAAACAGAAATCAATGGATTTACAAAAGGCCAAATAAAACACAACAGACTGTATTACGATACTTGATGAAAAAAAAAGATGAGGATGTCTGCATTGCCTGGGCAGTGCATAGACTCTGATGTTCGTGGCTCCCTTTACGAGCCGCAATATAGCGACGAACAGCTGAAGCTGTTAGAGGAACAGGAGGCGGCTGCTGTGGCTGCTACAGCCGAGGCAGAAGACCTGCCTGTCGCGGACGAGGAGCCCGGAATGGCTTGAGCTGGGGCGGATTGGTGGTGCCTGTGCTCTCACTGTGCGCCTATGGACACAGAGGCAGAGTCCGTCTGCTGCAAAGGATTTCAAAGCCGTTGATTTCTTCTGAACAAAATCTCTGAATCAGTCGAGGACACGGACGGATGTGTTGTGGAGCATCCGAGTTTCGCACCGCATATGGACAGCGGCGACCTGGAGAACTATCTCAGAATCCCAAAGGTGAACTGGAAACGTCAGCCAAAGCCTGCAGGGCCGAACGGACGTCTGACTGTAAAGTGAGTGTTTTTATTTCCTTTCCGTTACTAGCGTGAAATTTTAACTGCATAAAGACCATCTATCGCTAACTGAGTGCTCAATGTTTTGTCTAGACAATATCGCCTAACAGCCTACCTACACTTTCTGGAATGGGTCCTGCAAGGCGAGAGATTGGGCAGAGGCTGTCATAAGTGTTGTGCCTGAACTTGTTCATATTTTGGCGAACGTGAACTGAACGTACTGTATTACTGCCTGATGAACGTTATTGTGAACTCGTTCATTCTGGTGTCTGTGAACGGCACGCTCACTTGGTTTAACTTCGTTCAATAGGGGGATTATTTGTTTATCAACACGGCGGATGCACGCGCAGAATGATCGCCAAAAGAAAATTTGTTTCACCGGTTGCCATGGTTATCTCCGTGTGGTTAATTTGCAGTTGCGGTGTTGTCAGCTTACTGTTACATTTAAGCAATAGATCACGACAGGCTGTGGTATGTGCTCATTATACCACTGTTAAGGGGCGTTGTTCGGCCCGACGCGCAGCGGAGGTTCGGTCAAAGCTTGGCACGCCATATTAATGAATATTCATGAGATGCAATTAAACTTCCAGAGAGAGAGAGACACAGTGACAGAGACAGAGGCCAAGAAAGAAGAGTTGAGGAAGAAATGGTTGGATTGAACATTCATTCACCGTGACCGCGACTCCCGGCCACCATGTCTCCCGTCGTGCCGCGGCACCCTGCGGCCCGGGCACCCAGCGGCCCGGGCACCGTGACCTTGGGCACCGCGACCACTCCCGCGTCTCCCGGGAATGAATGAATGGCCCGGGAACCACGGGCACCGCGGCCCGGGGAACGCGGACTCCACGAAAACAGCCTGGCCTAATAAGGCCTATATATTTTGTATTTGAAATGCAACGGCCTTTTCGGGAAGACGCTCAGAGCAGCTGGAACTGAACAAGAGGAAGTTGTGTTGGTTATTGAACTGTTAAACCGCAAACTTGGGTTATGTTTATCAGCATTACTATAGAGATCATGACGAAAGCTGATGTAACGGGATTCCGGACGTGTGCAGGACCGAACCGCGCTGTATTATCACTGTTCCACTGCGCATACAGTAAAAAGTAGCTGAGACGATTTCAGTTAGCCTATTCTTACACCCCCCAAAAAAGTTTAAATTCCCCCCCCCAAAATGGAATCACATTCCCAGCGCCCCCCTAGGTTGTGCGAACGCCACCCAGGGGGCGGTACCGCCCCCGTTGAGAAACCATGCCTTAGATGAAAACAATAGCAGAATAACAGTCATACATCATTTTTATAAAGTATAACGAGCCTAAATTGCACTATAAGTTAGTTGCATATCAGTTACCTCCTTCCAAGTTTATAATGTTGAACTTTGGTGTAGACAGACAAGAGCAGGAGTTAAATATTTTTTATTCACAAATGAAAGAATTGTGTCAAAACAAATTAAAATAAACAGGGTAAAACTAAATAAATTATAATATATAGACAGTAGAGGGAGAAACTAAAAAGGCACTACGGGAGGTGTCCAAGAAGAGCAGAGTAGAGAGGGATGGAGTTGGGTGCTATGGGAAGAGGTCTCAGAAGCGGCTTTGTAACAAAGTTGTGCCAGCCTCCTTTGGTGGTTTAGGTACAGGGACAATGCTTGGTGACAGGGCAGGTTGTGGCAGGGTGAGTGAGGAGGTTGGGACTTTGAACTTGATGTTAGGGTCATCTGTCCATGACCCTCTTGATTAGATGTCCGATAAAGTGGGTGGTGTGCAACGTGAAGATTTTTTTCAATATCCATTGCTTGGACTTCTTGCAGTACACCTGCTTGAACCGTGGTTCTCCTGTAAATGACAAGAAATATGATTACACAGAAAATCTGAATGAAGATTTGTTCCTGGGGAGAGAAGTAGACTTCTCTCCCCAGGAATAGATTAAACCTTTCAGTGACTAATGCCTATTGAGTTAGCTGTGAACTTTATAATTTTGGTCATTATACTATTCAAAGAGCACATGGTAACACACCTGTCACTGTGGTGGCTTGTTTCCTTTTCACAATGTTTTCATTGTGCTCTAGGATAGCGAGGTAGCACCTCTCCCTCATTCCATCATATGAGAAGGCCTGGCGTTTGGTGAGGTATTTCAGGAGAACACTATGAAAGATCTCCAGTGGCCCTGTGTGCAATTTAAAAGAGAGAATGGATAGGATTAATTAAAACATGTTCATTAGTTTCGTGGAAATATAAATCACAACTAAAATATACAAATTATATTAACCTTGTTTATATAATTATTCACATTAAAAGGAATCGTATACATTCTCCCTTTATCTTAAGATGCATTGCTTCCGCTCTATAACTGAGAGAGGTTACGATAGTTCATATTTGCATTCCCACTGAGCCATTAAATCTGATTCTAAGGCCAGGCCAATCGATTCATTGACAATAATCTTCTTTTCACACCAGTCCTTTACACCTTCATCTTCTGATGACGACGCTGATGTGGGGGTGAGGGTTGACTCAGGCTGATAGCGTTTGTCGGTTTCACCAACTTCAAGGCTACTGGCACTGGTATTGAGGCCTGGTGACTACATTTTCCATGTTAAATTCCACAAATTACAGTAGTTTTATAATTCAATATTCAATATGCTGTACAAACTTAGAAACTGTGCTTGGCCAGAGGGAGAATTCTGGACTGGTGTTGACATCATTGGTGCTGACCGTTGCTCCTCATCTTCTGACGACGACGAGAACAAAGCTGCAGCAGACGTCGTTTGAGTCTGAAATGCAATACGTTCAATAAACATTTTAAGAACATCAAACTAACACATGTGAAACATTGTAAAACATCGATAACGGCAAACGTATATAGAACGTAGCTAGTCTAACGTTAAATTGACAACTTTGATTATTCACTGCTGAGGAGTCGAGTTTTAGAGTCGCCAGCACATTAGAAATACATGCGACAAAAACAGGAGAAAGAAGGCAGATTTACTTTGTAAACAGCCAACTTATATACAACTCCTATGAGATGTGGTGCTTTACTGCGAACAACTATCAGTGTGTTTAATCATTATCAGTAATATAGTCGAGTGACTCTTACCTCCAGGCAAATGCGTTTAGCGCTGCCATTTGCAGCCACCCCATGCAGTTCGTCGTCATATGGAAAGGGAAATATCGGCGGAATTGCGGTGTTCAATAGAGCGGCTCTCTTCTTTCTCAGGACAATGAATTCGAAGTCTTCCGGCTTGAAATGGAGACTGCAAACCTTCTTTTGTTTTACAGCTTCCATGGTTGTGTCTTCTCAAACTTTGGATGAGAACATCCCGGCACAATGCAAAAGTTCACCATTTCGATTTGAAGACGGCACCAAATTAGAAATTTATTTTGTTATCCGACTACATATAGGACCCAATTTCAATACATATTCATGTTTCCACCAGTGAAATTCCCCTTTAAAAACTATTATCAAGGGGGTCGTCAATATCACCGTTTCATGTAACGCCGGATGCACCTACTCCCTTCTACTACTTTCAGTTGGTTTCATTGAAGCCGCCTGGTCAACCTCCGACAATTCAACACATCGTAACCAATTCATTTTTCAACCGTTTACCTTCGTTCAAACCCTTGAAAAAATCTACACACTTGTATCTTCAATAATATCTAAACGAAATGTCGATAGCTTTTATACTTTTTTCCGAATAACAGTTTTAGTTTCTTACCGGCATAGTTTTCAGTTGCTCTCATTGATTTCCTTTGACGCCAGAGCGTGAGGACGTTCATGCACACACACGCAATAGCTCCGCCACATAGCCGCGTTTATGGACACTTCTGATCCGATTAGAAGTGGAAGAACAGCTCAATCGGAATAAAATTCTCTGGTCAGAATAGAATTCCATGTCCTGGTAACTTATCAACCCCAGCGTGTCCGGTTGCTAAGCGACGTCAACGTCTTTGGCTGACTATTTCTCTGCTGATCAACACTACGAATGGTAATTGTAAAAATACACACCGTGTGAATTATATATATTGTTTAGTTTTGGCAAGGAGCCGTGTAATAAGCGGGATAATGTATAATATAATGTACCCCTTACATATATCATACAAGTCCAGACTAGAGATAGACCGATATGTTTTTTTCAGGGCCGATACGGATACCGATTAGTAGTCAAGGGGGCCGATAACTGATATTTGGAGCCGATATTAATTCACAGTAAAAGGGAAAATATTGGAGTCAAAATTTTGAATACCGTATTGGTCCGAATATAAGACGACCCTGATTATAAGACGACCCCCTGTTTTTCAACACAAACATTTAGAAAAAAACGATTTGCACACCAGATTTGCAGAACAAAGAACCTATGACAATAATAATAATGCCGTTAAAGGCCACAGCACTTTCAAGGCAAACTATCTACATTATGATGAAAAACTAATTTCAAGCAATATTGTGAACATTTTTAAGTAACAGAGAAAATACAGGCCACATATTAAACTAAACTTAACTAAAATTCACCAAACTTCTCCTCCGATGTCTATCCCTCACACACGTCCTCTGCCCGCTGTTTTTCGGTAGGATTTGCGCTGACTGTTGGCATCTTTGAGACTGTGTTTTTGTGCTTGCCATCTTCTTACGTTACACACTTACGAACTTCTTGGCAGCTTGGCAGTTGTTTCTTGACTTGCCTTATTGACAACCATTATTTTAAAATTGGCATCATAGCTCCTCCGCTGTTGTTGATTGACCTGACCTACTTTTGAGCCACTTGTCTCTAAATGGTCAGCATGTCTTTCCATCTTTAAAGGTGACCTATTATGCTTTTCGACTTTTATGACCTATAAACATTGTTATAATGATTGATAGTCATGTTTAACCATACACAAAAAACGATGTAGATTTTCGGGGAAACTCTTCCTCTCATCTGGGCGCTTTCAGCCTTCTCTGTCAACGCCCCGTCTCGCCCTTCTCCGTCCCCTCGCCCCCCTCCCAACCCAACTCTGTTGTGATTGGTTACCTTCCTTGGAGCGAGCGCGCGGGCAGATTTGACCAGGCATATGGGGGCGTGGCAGGAGTACGTCTACGTAGATGTTTCCCGGAAATGTGAACAAGTGAATCGCAATCGTTGTCCCGAGTGTTTAGCGCTCTGCACAGCCACCCCAGACTGTCAGCAGGGAATACGTCGAAATGCATGTACGTCATTATTTGACACTTTAGTATGGTTAAACATGACTATCAATCATAACAACGTTTATAGGTCATAAAAGTCGAAAAAGCATAATAGGTCCCCTTTAAACACTAGTACCGGGCTGGTTGTTAAGGAAGCCGGACAACTTCTTCCCGGAACCAATATTTGACGTCACCTGGGGCCGCGAATGTGTATTGACATTTAAAGGGAGAGGCGAAGAAGAGAAGCTGCGCTGACTACTAGACCCTAGGGCTGTAACGATACAAACTCACGATTCGGTTTGTATCACGATTTTTGACCCACGGTTCGATACATCCCACGATTTTTTTAAATCTAAAAAGCATTTTATTCAAACAACACTTGTATACCAATTAACTTAATGTAACATTTAATAACAAATAATTTGGAATACTGAACAGATTTGAAGAGGGAGAACAGAAAGAATACTATTAAAGTATAGCTAAATTAATAAAGAAATAACCAAAGATTGCAGTTGGAGGATGCTTTTTGCTGGTAGGCAAAAACCCTGAACTGCCTGGTTGGTTTAGTCAAATATCCTTATTAGCGCTTCTTATTAGGCTATGTAGCTTAAATAATGACATAATCAGGCCGTATAGAATGCAACATGTTTAATAGCCTAACTTTCAATAGATGGGGAAAAACATGAACGTCTAACATGAACGTCGCAATAACGGGGCATAGTGTTACGAGCAGCATACGTGTGTGCGCGAGAATGGCAGTGTGCGTATGCGTGTGTGAGTGACGTCAGCGATTGAGTGGACGAGCGAGGAGAGCGAGCGGTAGCGCGTGTGTCTAGTGAAGAAGCGAACGAGTCCGGTAGAATAAAGTACCCATCCTGTCAATAATCGGTGGCCGCTTCATTCCGACCTATAAGCAGACAAACTGCCAGTCAAATCACACAAAACAATAGAGACAGGATCACACAGGCAATTTTTTTCGCGCTTGGCCCACTCTGGATAAATGTCGTTCATATCGCATATGAGGACTTCGACGGCTGTGGAGAAATGCAATCCTCCGTAGCCACGGAGAGCTGTCATCACAGAGAGGGCATCTCGTCGCATACTTACGGCATCGATAGGAGGGGGCGCTGTCAGCAGACTATTATTTAGACAAATTATTAGCAAATTTCAATCGGACAATTTGACTGGAGAGTTAGAAAGGGCATATCGCGCTTCTGCCTTCTCACACCGCGAGACAGGTTTGTGGCTTTAAGTGTCTCGATTTCGATACGCGTATCGTTACAGCCCTACTAGACCCACGAATATAAGACGACTAGGGGTGTGAGCGTTTACAAAAAATTGTAAACGGTTACACAACCCCTTTTTTTTCGTGTACACGGTAAACCGTTTTTTTATTTTTTTTAAAGTGGACCGCAGTCGCAGTCGCGCTATACGACCAATGGAGGGTAGAGCTTAGATCGGGCCCAAAAAAAAATCAAGCTCGACCCGGCCCGAGCCCGTGCACGTTCTGTCTGAGCCCGGCCCGACACATTAACTGTAATTATGAGCCCGAGCCCGGTTACATACATGTGTAACTTTGTACACATTTGTTACTTGGGCCTACTCTGCTAAATATATATGTAGGCTAAGGGATAATGTAGAGAACGCTGGTCATTATCGGGAAAATAAGCACCAACAGGGCGAACAGGACACCGACGCACAGCAGAGGTGTCTTGCTTCGCCCTGAAGGGGCATATTTTCGATAATGACCAGCGACATTCTATAGGCTACATTATCCCGCTTATTACACAGCTATTTGCCAAAACGAAAAAATAACTTCACATGGTGTGTCTTTTTACAATTTATAATTCTTTACCAGCATTCGTAGTGTTGATCAGCAGAGAAATAGTCAGAACGTCTTTGGTTGCTTAGCAACCAAAGACGCTGGGGTTGACAAGTTACCGGACTACTATCCATGCAAGTGAACGGAGCCTTCCATACCATTGAGAAGACCCGTGTAATAAAGGCCTATAATATTCACTTTGTATGGGATCTTGTCGCCCCGTCGCGTTTGGTGTGAACGCACGGTAGGGCCAGCACTGGAACAGTGAACTTACACGTTACATGACGTAGCCTAATGCCCGGTGTTCAGTAACATTTATCGCGTGTATTTATTAGCTCCTTAATGTTGTCCAAGTGGAACATTTGTAGCTTTATTAATCGCTAAATAAATAGTATGTGTTATTTTTGTTTTAATTTTATTTTATACCCGGTCACACCCCTAAAGACGACCCGATTTTTTCGGACCTATTTCGAGGGGAAAAAAGGCTGTCTTATATTCGGATCAATACGGTTATACAAACTCCAACACTTCGTTTAAATGCCTTTAACCACATAATCGTCAAATCCCGCCGGCTGGCAAGTTTTAGTTACTCCCCCCCCCCCCCCCCCCCCCCCCCCAACATGCTGTGTCAATTTTCGGCATCATTCAGTTGAGTGATAGTCATGTCATACACCGTTTGAAAGCTTAGAATCTCAGGAATGTCATCCAATGTCAACCATTTGGTGGAATAAATATGTTTAGCGAATATAGATCAAAAATATCCGAGTGTCTTAGGCAGTGTTGGTCAAGTTACTTGGAAAAAGTAATTAGTTACTGATTACGTATCCAAGAAAATAATCCAGTTACTTTACTGATTACTTATTTTCAAAAGTAATTAGTTACTTTATTAATTACTTTACTTAGTTACTTTTCAAAAACACACTAGCTATACACAACCTGCATACGCTTTTTTAAAACTTGTTTGTATTACTCTCAATCTTTTTAACTATGCACATTGCAAACGAAAAAACAGTCTCTTAAAGAAAATCGTTTCGGTGTGTATATACACCTTCATTCGAATAGATGTAAATAAAATACAGCAATCAAATAATTAAAACCAAAGTCTCTATTAACCTTTAGGCTGTTCTAATGTCAAAGAAGAGTAGGCCTATGTGTTTGAACTGTGTGTGTGTGGAAGGATGTGTTTCATAGATAAAAACATATATGTTATATATAGTTATATGCTACACGTGAACCTCCTAAAATGGCGCAATTTGATTGGTTGGCTATCTCGGGATATTGGGCAATATCCCATGATTGACATCTCAAACTTGTTTTCATCGCAAAATGTCAGCTGATGACAACAAATAAACCTTCGGTCTCGGGGGCTATTCCCCACTATTCACTTCAACTTTGGCGAATAATTGTTAAAGATCCCATGACATGCTATTTTATGTATTCTTTAATATAGGTATTAGTGGGCAATTAACAGTATTCAAAGACGTTCCCGAAATTCAGCCGTGGTGCAGAGTTACAGCCACTCCGAGCCAGTCGCACATTGAGCTTCCCCCAAATGGGCTGTTTTGGTGTCTAGCTATAATGCAAATGAGGAGGAGCGAGGCGGGTCAAGGAGGAGGGTGGGGGTGTGGCCCTGAGCAGCTTTCCATGCGCTCTGTTTACAGTGGATATATGCAATGGCGAGGCGCACACAGCCTTTAGCCGTGTTCTGTAAATATTCTAGAACACACGGGAGTCCTGGAGCTCTATATCTAAATATTATTATATAGCCTACATAGATATCTATATTATTTAATATATATTACCACGGCCAAAAGCTGTGTGAGCCGATATGATGAATCTCAAACGACCGCGTTGGGTTCTCCGACATTCCTGGTTCTTCAACATCCACATCAATGTGAAGTAGACTGAACCGCGACGAGGAGAAAGGAATCGTTGCCGGGCAGCGCTAAGGCACCTACGCCTCCGGTGGTGGTCCCTCAGCGGGGCTCAAGCGGGAGACATTCGCCGCCAACAATCCCTTTCTCCTCCATGTCGTGGTTCATGTTCTTGAGGGAGTCAAATCCAAAGTTCCTTCCCCCCCAATTCATTCTCAACCTTGGCTGAGATAACCCCCAATACGAGTCTCGTTGTAGAAATACCAGAGACGAGAGTCCGACGTGTTATGCGCCATAACACCAAAAGCAGAACGGTTATCCAAATAACAAGGAAGTGTACAACACTTGCGTTACAGTCCTGGAGCTCTATGTCTAAATAATATCATATAATACATAGATATCTATATCATGTAATACATTATATTACATGATATATATTATAATATTATCACGGCCAAAAGCTGTGTGCGCCTCCAGACGATATTATGAATCACAAACGACTTTGTCGGGTTCTGCGACGTCTCTGGTTCTTCCACTTTCACATCAACCTGAAGTCAACTGAACCGCGCGCTGCCTGCTGCCGGCTGCCCGCTGCCGGGCGATGGTGCCTCGCGGCAACCGGCGGCATGTCGCAGTTCATGTACTTCAGCGAGTCAAAGCCAAAGTTCCTTTCCCCCAATTCCTTCTCAACCATGGCTCAGATAACCCCCACAACAGTCTCGTTGTGGAAATACAAGACACGTCAAAGAACCGACAAGAAACACTTGCGTTACAGTGTGTGTATTCACACACACACATGTGGCACTCGCAGGGTCGAGTCTCATTGGCGGGCCAACGTCTCTGGGCGGGCCAGGCAGAGTAAGGGGAGGAGCATGATGACGTTTAGGACGTCATCATGCTTGATGACGTCCTAAACACACATTCCAAATCAGCGCACTTGAGCCTCCGTTTTAGTAGTAAAACGAGCTAGTGCTCGTTTTACACCAAACGCAAGTTTTAGCCACTGGGGGACCATAGGCAGGCTAGGGGAACTCATATTTATGTTAGAAAACCTCATAAAGTGAAATTTTCATGTCATGGGACCTTTAACTAATAGCCTCGATAGATAAATAGCCTAGTCAAGTCTTTATTCATACCAAACTACACGTCGGGAATTCCTTTAGTTGATTCGGCTCACGCAGTATAGCCTACAAGACCACACAGAACAAGGGAGACAACAAGTCTGACTGGACATACACAAAATACATCACATTAAAACTAGACCCATGCGTTGATAGATAAATAGATAGACGGATAGAAAGATAATTAAATATGTTATATTATTTGCCTTGCGGAGCCAGCCAATCCTGTGCACGTATGCAAATTAGCCATGTGCGCCTAACACAAGAAAGACGTAATGTTGAGAAGTCATACTAAAAACGGATAGCAAGCGAAAGGCGAACCACACTGTATCAATCACATACTTTGGGTCCATTTCAACTTATGGTAAGAGGCTAGCCTTTAAATCTTTGCAGTGACTGAATGTTGATGATAAAACTGATTTTTTTGCATAAGATGAGTATGTGCGACTGTGCGTGTGTCCTTTTTGGCTTCGGCATACTGCATGGTTATGATCAAGGCCTTGTGGTTGGTTGTGGTCTTAGTGAAGCAGCCTAGCCTTGGAGTTTGATAAGTTGGATTGATTGTGTAGTACGGGCGTGCGAGAGTGAGAGAGAGCACACCCGGCGTGGTGATGTTTGGCTTGTTGTGGGCTGTCTGTCAGCATTCGCTGGGTTGGACAGTGTGCTATGTGTATGTGTTCAATGTACATCTGTCTGGTCGTATTTGCGGTAGATTGATGGTTAAATAATGTCACGCCACGATCGGTTATACTTGCAGGCACTCATTTGCCAGTGCACTGATTGCTGTCAGATAGGCTAAGTTAGCCCATAGCTAGCATTATGCCTTCTATTTCTAGATCTTCTGACTAAGTTTACTGGTAGGCAACTTACGACGTAATCGCCGTCACTAGATATAAAGAAAACATTGACTTTCACTCTGTGCTATTCACTGACAGTAAAAACAAATAAAAGTGTCGTTATTGTATGCAATGCTGTTCATTGACTAGCTCCAGCGCTCGTTGCTGGTTGCTAAATGATAGCAACTCTCCACTCATTCTCCTCTGACCATGCATTTAATTGGCTTTGACCGCCATCAGTTCTAGGCAATTCCTCATTCGCCCTCTCACGTCTGACAGGTTCGAAATTATACTGCTGTGGGCCATCATAGATGTTATTTGTGGTTCTTCCTAGACGCCATAGTTCGCTGTAGACAAAATCTTTCTTCCCACGCAGAGTGTACAGCGGACGTTAATGTTTTTTTACATCTTTTACAGAGTCAAACTCAAAGTAATGTCTGAACTTCCATGAATTAAATGCTCCATGTTCGCTCTCTCTCCCGCACTCCATGTCTTGCACACACGTGTGTTTACTTCTAGACGTCGCGCCGCTATAGGCTACGTCATTGTCACGAGACAGTCTCACAGAGCAAACACGGCAAAATCCCAAATTCTTTTACCGTCTATGGCAAGAATAAATCACGGTTTAGTAACGCAGTAACGCAGGCTGCTTGCGGGAAAGTAAAAGTAATCGAATTACTATTTTTGCAATTGTAATCCCTTACTTTACTCGTTATTTGAACGTACTGTACTCGTTATTGTAACGCCTTACTTCTAACGCGTTACTGCCCATCACTGGTCTTAGGTCAAAATAGTCCCCCTCACTCTCCTCCTCCCTTGGTCCATTCTAACTTTATCTTCGTTGTGGATATCCTTAGCAATGAGTTGATACTTCATGTTGGGTCTTGAAATGTTCATAAGAGTCCACAGAAATCGAATATCAATATTATTTCAGTCAAATTACATTGTGTATATGCACAAGCCATCTTATACAAAGCAGCCGAAAAATAGAAAACCGAAACGCTGCAAAGTTATTTTGTAGAAAACTGCGATTTAGGGTTTGAATTCCGCTATTGTCGTCTGATTCATGGAATCCACTTTGTTCGCCAGGGTCTCACGGTGACAGAGCCCTCACACATGTCTGTAAGACCAATACTTCCTTTTTTACAAGCCTTACAAGCCAATGAGGCGATCACTATCAAAACGGGGCATGTATACTTTGACAGCTACACCAGCAGACAGCAAGGGTCGGGGACGGGCCCTAGATATCCTATTAGCCAATGAAAATACCTTTCTGACGATATCCAGCATGTCAAACACCGTCTCACGTGTGGTTGAGAAAACAAATGTGCAAGGGGTGTGCGCAAACTAGCAGGCTCTTCCCCAGAGTGCGACTGTGAAGCACGTGGTGGATTTGCGCACTCGTGTGTGGTTTTATTTTTATTTACTTTTGTGAGTTTGGTTTTATGAACATTTTGAAAGATGCCTAAACGCCGGAGAAGAAAGGAGGGGGAGGGAAGGAGGGAATCATGTAAATAGTTATTTTTGTTTATTTTCACATTGTTATTGTAATTTTACTTATTTTTGTTTATTTGTACATAGTTATATATATAATTTTTACTATTTCAGTTTTGGTGTTTATACCATTGCAGTTTTCACATTTTAAGTAAAAATAATAACCAAAACACTTTGTTTGAGCTTTCTTTTGTCCGTCGTGGCTCTGCGTGTAACCAGAGCGTGTAACCAATCGGATGGTGCTGTGGGTTGGACAATGCTGGAGACATCGTAGTGACAGCAGACAGAGAGGCGCGGCTGCATCAGGGCCAAAATAACCCCGTTTTAAATTGATCTCTTATCGGCCATCGGATCAAAAAAAAAAGGCAGATGCCGATATGCGTCAAAATGCCGAATATCGGCGCCGATAATCGGTCGATCCCTAGTCCAGACCAACATAACGGATGTGCGCGAGACATACGGATGTACCCTACCACTTTTGTAAATGCCATATATACATTACATTTGGATTGCATGATAGGAAATAGGGATGCAAACAATTAATCGATTATCGATTAATTGTCGATAAGAGACTACTCGATTAAAATAAATTACTTCCAATTAATCGCATTTTTAACCCGTAATTCCCCAACCGTCCACGTGAGGGCACGCTTGACGCCAGACGTACTTGACGCACACGCGGGAACACAAGCGGGAACACAAGCGGGAACACAAGCGGGAACACAAGCGAAGCAGGACAAGACAAACGAAAAGCGGGACACTGACACTGACACATTTTCCCATTTTATGGGAAAATGTGCGTTTCCCCATAATGTCTTTCAAATTACTTTACAGAAGCGAGCTCGCGAAGAGGATAGGCCGCAAGCCAGTCGGGTACCCAGTTTGTTTCAGCGCACGACAATCTGACTGTCGCACTGCATGGTTGACCTCGCCGTCAGTGTGTCAATGTGTGCATGAATGGTTGTAAGTCGCTTTGGATAAAAGCCCTAAATGTAAATGCCCTCCCAGGCATCGACCACTTCAAACAGTCCCTTTGATAAGATGCGACCCACGGTTCGACCTAAGGTCGAGCGAAGCGCTCCCGTTTACCGTTTGGCTCCGCCGGCATCTGGGGACACGATGATGCAGTTCTTCCACTCCGGAATATTCTCCCTGATCCACTGCAGCACAGCGGGCTCTGCATACAGGTTGTCCACAGCGATATCGAAGAAACCCTGGAGAACACGGGCAACGTCAAAACCCGGGTTGGAGTTTAGACTTTAGACTTTATTGTCCCCAAGGGGAAATTTTTCTTCACGTCACAGTACATTACATATATGGGCCGCACGCCGACAGACAATAAACAGAAACAAATAAACATCTACACAGATCTGCATAAACATCTACACAGAGTAGGACTGGGGGTGATTTATCTTGGCCTTTTATTGAGTGCTTTTATGGCTGCAGGCACCAGGCTTTTGCCGTAGCGAGCCCTCCTGCACAACAGGGACCTATACCTGCGTGCAGAGGGCATGACAGTGAAGTGGCAGTTGAGAGGGTGTGTGTTGTGTTGTCCTGTGCTATTGTGGATGCAATGCGTGAGATGGCCTTTATATTGAGCTCTGACAGTGTGGGTGTGGGGAGACCAATTAATTTGGCAGCTATATTTGTGACACGTGTAAGTTTGACCCGGTTTTTGACAGTGAGCATGTTAAAGAAGCAGGTGGAACAGTAGAGCAGAATGGGTTGGACAATACTTTGATATAACAGAAGGAGGAGATGGGGGGCAACATGGAGTCCTTTGAGTTTGCGGATGGCATACAGTCTTTAGTGGCTCCTTTTTTGAATGTCCGTTGTGTGCTGGTCGAAATTGAGTTTATTGTCCAGAGTGAGTCCAAGGTATTTAAAGCTGTCAACTGTTTCTACTGTGTCATTGTTGATGAGAGTGGGGGGCTGGGGAGATGGGTTACCTATAGGAATGCACGATATAAACGATATACGATATAAACGATAAAAAATGGCCTACGATAGAGATTTTTGTTATATTGCTCTATCGCGATAATGCATGTTTGACGCGATCTATCCATGACCCGCGAAATATAAAGAGCGGGTCATGGATAGAGCTACGAGCTGCTCACACAGCTTTTGGCCGTGATAATATATATTATATGATATAGATATCTGTGTATATGATATTATTTAGATATAGAGCTCCAGGACTGTAACGCAAGTGACTCGAGACACGAGACTCGTATTGGGGGTTATCTCAGCCAAGGTTGAGAATGAATTGGGGGGAAGGAACTTTGGCTTTGACTCCCTCAAGAACATGAACCACGACATGGAGGAGAAAGGGATTGTTGGCGGCGAATGTCTCCCGCTTGAGCCCCGCTGAGGGACCACCGCCGGAGGCGGAGGTGCATAAGCGCTGCCCGGCAAAGATCCCTTTCTCCTCCTTGTCGTGGTTCATGTTCTTGAGGGAGTCAAAGCCAAAGTTCCTTCCCCCCAATTCATTCTCAACCTTGGCTGAGATAACCCCCAATACGAGTCTCGTGTCTCGAGTCACTTGCGTTACAGTCCTGGAGCTCTATATCTAAATAATATCATATAATACATAGATATCTATATCATATATCATATTGTGTGCGCCTCCAGACGATATTATGAATCACAAACGACTTTGTCGGGTTCTGCGACGTCTCTGGTTCTTCCACTTTCACATCAACCTGAAGTCGACTGAACCGCGCGCTGCCTGCGGCCGGCTGCCCGCTGCCGGGCGATGGTGCCTCGCGGCAACCGGCGGCATGTCGCAGTTCATGTACTTCAGCGAGTCAAACCAAAGTTCCTTTCCCCCAATTCCTTCTCAACCATGGCTTAGATAACCCCCACGACAGTCTCGTTGTGGAAATACAAGACACGTCAAAGAACCGACAAGAAACACTTGCGTTACAGTGTGTATTCACACACACACACACACACACACACATGTGGCGCTCGCACGGTCGAGTCTCATTGGCGGGCCAACGTCTCTGGGCGGGCCAGGCAGAGTAAGGGGAGGAGCTGAGATTCCTCATGACGTCATGAGCACAGATTTCCAAATCAGCGCGCTTGAGCCTCCGTTTTTTCAAAGGCGAGCAGAACAGCTAGTGCTCGTTTTACACCAAACGCAAGTTTTAGCAACTGGGGGACCATAGGCAGGCTAGGGGAACTCATATTTATGTTAGAAAACCTCATAAATTGAGATTTTCATGTCATGGGACCTTTAACAACCAGACCGTTACCGGTGTTTAAAGACAGGCATTTAGAGACAAGTGGCTCAAAAGTGGGTCAGGTCAATCAACAACAGCGGAGGAGCTATGATTTTTTAATAATGGTCGTCAATAAGGCAGAGTCAAGTAACAACTGGCAAGCTGCCAAGAAGTTCGGGGTCACGGAGTGTAACGTAAGAAGATGTCGAGCACCAAAACAACGTCTCAAAGATGCCAACAGTCAGCGCAAATCCTACCGTGGTCCTCAAAGTGGTCGTTTCAGTGAGGTTGACCGGAGAGTTTTTGAATACGTCAGAGAAAACGCGCTTTGGGAGGAGCCGCTGGAAGCAGAGCAGCTGGGGAGCGATGACAGCGAGAGCGAACACAGCGGGGAAGAGGACGCGTGTGAGGGATAGAGAGACATCGGAGGAGAAATTTGGTGAATTTTAGTTAATTTTAGTTAAATATGTGGCCTGTATTTTCTCTGATATTTAAAAATATTCACAATGTTGCTTGATTATTGCTTGATATTCATTTTGAATCATAGTGTACATATTTTGCCTTGAAAGTGCCGTGGCCTTTACTGGCATTATTATTACTGTCATTAATATAACAAGTGTTTAATTCACTGTGTTTTTACTATTGTTATTAAGAAAAAAAATGAAGTTCTTTGTTCTGCAAATGTGGTCTGCAAATCTTTTTTTCTAAATGTTTGTGTTGAAAAACGGGGGTCGTCTTATAATCAGGGTCGTCTTATATTCGGACCAATACGGTAACACAGTATTATTCATGTTTCTCACCAAAAACTCAATTTACCGTTTCTCTGTTACATTTGAACGCAACATTTGAACGCATCATGATAACCTCCGTCGTTTTACGGAGCCAACCTCATCAGATCATATCGCAGCACATCTGAAACTTTATTTACTTTTTAAAATAACTAGCTTTTATGCTGCTGATACAACACCGATTTCACAAGTGGATTACTATTTTTAGCTGGCGGGACTAGCGAAAATGTCTGTGTGCGATTACCGCTAGTACTTTGAGTGGATGATTAAGACGGGCCCGTCTGTGGTGCGACAGGAGAAGGAGGAGACAGGAGTCTTTTCAACTCGGAAACAGTCGAAGGTCCTGCAATTGGCCTTTATTTGATGCACAATGCTAATGTGCTTGACCATTGAGGTTGTGTTCCCCCCTTTACAATAAATGATTTTCACCCTTCTCGCCCGTTCAGTCATCCTCACGAGCAAAGTTAACGGCCAGACTTCACTCGTTTTATTTGTAATACCCGTTTGCTTACAATTCCATTCAAAAACATTGGTGGACACGCTGCAGTGATTGGATTGATTTGACTTAAATGCCGTGAGTTAATGATTTTCAAGTTTTGAAAAAAGTGGAACCGGATCCTTGATAGAACCGCGTTTCGATCCCCATCCCTACTTATAATATGGAGGACTAGAGGACTAGGACAAAAGAAAATGTCCCTTTTAAGGTAGACAAAGCTTTGGATCCTCATTATCAGGTGGTTACACACAGTGTGTTGGGTGTGAGGACCACTAACCTGGATCTGCGAGGCGTGCAGGTCCATGGTGATGATGTGGTCAGCCCCGGCAACCGACAGCATGTTGGCCACCAGTTTTGCTGAGATGGGGGCCCGGCTCTAGGCAAACACGTGTTACAAATACATCTACCACGTTAATAAAGAAAAATAGATCAAAACAAATTAATAAGAGGAGGAGGCGACTTTCTGCCCCCTAGACGCCATGTGCTGCATTCGATAACTGTACACTGATGATGCACAGGCCAACTATAAAAGCACAACTTGGCAACTGCTCTCCCCAAATGTAATCGATGAAATTTGATGGCTTTTGCCATTTTCTCAAGATTCTGAATGAGTCATCAGTTAATTGGGAAATCCAGCAAATAATGGGCGTTCCTAGAACCAGGTTTGGTTAATAATGGCCTTGAGGTCCAGGTGTGAATACCGTCAAGGACAGAACAATGGGGACTGACCAATCACATGTGTAGAGAGTGTAGTCGTCTTGGATATTCTCGCCTACGTACGGATTTCAAACTTTCCTGCTGAACATTGATTTATTGAGTTCTATGAATATGGTCCCTGAGGAAATGTATCAATGGGAATACAAGTATTGCGACTCCAGAGTTAGTGCCTGGACCTCCAGATTCAGGTCCTCTGACCTCCAGAGTTAGTGAGGGGACCACCAGATTCAGGGGGGGGACTTGGCACCGTGTGACCAGTGTGAAGCGTGTGCCCATACCCCCACCTTGTCCTTCTTGTCCTGGCGGGCGTAGGGGAAGCAGGGGATAACTGCGGTGACACGGGACGACGAGGCGATCTTGCAGGCGTTGATCATGATGAGCAGCTCCATCAGGTTGTCGTTGATCTCCCCGCAGCCGCTCTGGATGATGTACACGTCCTCGCCACGCACGCTCTCCCCGATTTCAACACTGGTTGGGAGAGACAGAGTGAGTGTGGTTACAATGGAGGGGGGGGGGGGTGCAGGTCAGCTGATCCTGCTAGATTCATTCTGTTTTCTGACCAATCAAGACATCCCTTTCCCTGGTTTGCTGAACACTGTAATTTAAGTCAACTTTATTTTCGTACGACTTCTGGTAAATACTCATCACTGCTCCATCACAGGGGATGAAATGAAACACTTTACAGTGGGGGGAGAAACTTACGGAGGGCTATTCTTCTGGTTAGGGATGCACCGAATATTTGGCCGCCGAAAATGGCCCAAAACATAATGTTCGGTTTCGGCCGAAGGAGTAAAAAGGCCGAACATAATACGCCGAACATTTTTATTTATTTATTTAAAAATAAAAAAAAAATAAAAAATAAATGTACTCATTTATTTAAAAGGTACATTGTTCTTAAATTCTTGCTATAATGTCTGCTGGAATGTTAGAAAACGTTCAATATTAAATAAATATTTTGTATCAAATTTGTAATTGATTTTTTATTTATTGAAAAGCAAGACAAAAAAGTTTATAAAGGACATTTAATTGTTTGATTTATGCAATGGTGAACATTTTAAGCAAAATGAATAAAAAACATTAAAAGACACATTCGGTATTTGGTTTCGGCCTTCGGCCAACTGTTTCAGTATATTCGGTTTCGGCCAAGAATTTATTTCGGTGCATCCCTACTTCTGGTTTATACTTTTTTAATGTGTCCCTCTTTACGACTCTTAAACTGTCATTATATTACATACGTCAGCAAAATTAATGAGCTTTGTTCGAACCTAGGCGACTAAAACAGGAGGGGGGATTAGACGCGGACTCCTGACCGGGGGGGGGGGGGGGGCGGGGGTAAGACTTGGAGTCCGAACGCGATTGCTCAATCGCGTAATGGAGCAATCGCGCACAAAATACCTTTCAAAGTGGACCGGCCCACCGGGAGACATCCCGATCTTCCCGATCTCCAGCCTCTGCTGCAGAGCGAATTAAAATCACCGGCAGAACGGCCTTGGGGTCTAACACCGTAATATATATAAACTATAACCGCATTTCACATTAATTGCAATTATTACACGGGTCTTCTCAATGCCATGGAACGTTCCGTTCACTTGCATGGGCCCTTCACAACTTCCGGCGGTGAATTATATTAGCCGGCCTAGCCAGGTCAGCTAATGTTAGCTCTGTCTCCCACAAGAGTGACCATACTGATTTAAACTTTGGATTATTCAACATCCGCTCACTCGCTGGCAAAGGACATCTCCAGGAGCTCATCAATGACCGTAAATATGACTTAAGTTTGACAGAGACATGTCAACGACTTTTCCCAGCTGAACGAAGCAACGCCCCCCGGGTTTGTTTACACCTGTCAACCCTGCATTAAAGGTCTCGCGATAATCTATCGCGAGAGCTGGAAAGTCTCGCCTGTCTCTGTGCCAGTCTACCCGTCATTTGAGTCACTTGTGATAACACTGAATGGACCATCCCCTATCACAGTAGCCACTGTTTACCGTCCGCCTAAGCCCAATTTAGAATTCATCAATGAATTCTCTGCTTTCCTCACTCTTATTTCATCCCTTTCCCCAAATGCAATTCTCCTTGGTGACTTCAATTACCATATTGATAATGGCAATAATTACTAGGGCTGGCCCAAATTATTCGAATATTCGAATACTCGTTCGGAAAATTAGTATTCAAAGCTTAAATCAGTATTCGGAGCTTCGTTGTTACACGTAGGTCTACGTGACGTTACCAGAGCGAGGGAGGCAAACTATAAGCGACACCAAGCAGAGAAGTGAGAGAGGTGGAGGAAGAATAGATATCTTGTTTCCCTTTAATTTATAACAACATTAGCGGGATCTCGGGAGGAAAAGAAATGCTTAGTGAAATGCTAACCTTAGCTTAGTTGTTTGTTTACGTTCGCTGTAAAGCGCCGCACCAATGTAAATGGACTGCATTTATATAGCGCTTTTCTGACCATCGGCCACCCAAAGCGCTTTACAATGTTGCCTCACATTCACCATTCACGCACACATTCACACACCGACGGCGGAGTCAACCATGCAAGGCGACAGCCAGCTCGTCGGGAGCTAACAGTCAGGGTTAGGTGCCTTGCTCAAGGACACCTCGACACTCAGCTAGGAGGAGCCGGGGATTGAACCAGCAACCTTCAGGTTACCAGCCAACCCGCTCTACCTCCTGAGCTACTGCCGCCAATCAACTGTGACTGGCTTGCTGCAGAGCGTGAGCGTCTTGCGAATACCCGGTCAATATAATGGATATAATATGGACACATAAGACAATCAATATTCGGTATTTGTTATGGAATTATTGTACAAATTCCCTGAAAAGATGCATGTTCCAGAATGAATTGAAAAGCTCCCGCAAGGGCTGAGATGGCAGAGGACAGCTGATTTGGTACGGAACAGCTGTTCGCTTCCACGGGGAAAAACTCAGTAACTCCAACTTACTTAGGCCTACTAACTAACGTTCAAAAGCTATTAAATCTTCAACAAAATATGCAGATACTGTCAAAAATCGGTTCCAGGGAGTATATAGGGATTATTAATGTTGTTTTTGATGGTGTGTTTTGCTGGAACGAGTATCGAATATTCGCTCGGAAAAACCAACGAGTATTCGAAGCCTGATAAATGGCATTCGGGCCAGCCCTAATAATTACCACACAAAATACTTTGTATCATGCCTTGACAGCTTTGATTTGCAGCAGTTTATTGATTTTCTCACCCATTCAAAAGGCCATATCCTGGATCTACTCTGCTGTCACTCCCTTTAATTATTCTGCATCTGATCTTCCCATCTCTGATCATGTGTTAATCACATTTAATGTAAAGGTGACACTATCCAAAACGAAACAGCCCCGTACAATCTATTTTTGTAATATCAAGGACATTGATTCAACAACACTGGACACTGGCATTTCTAATCTTCCAAGCATCCACTTTACATCCACCCCTGGTGAACTGCTCACTACAACCGTGGGCTTCAAAATCTCCTGGATACCCTGGCCCCTTTAAAATCACAAACTGTTTCATTTACACAATCTGCACCTTGGTTTACTGTTGAACTTCGCCAACTGGAACGCCTCTATAGGAAGACTGGGTTTACCATCCACAAGGAAATGTTCACTACCAAGGATTCTCTGACCAACACAAAATCCAACTATTATGCAGAAATAATCAGGTTAGGTACTGGAAACTCTCGAGCACTATTCGCCCTGCTTCACAAAACGCTACGCCCACCGGACTCTCTCCCTCCCCATTATTACTCCGCTGACTCCTGTAATTCCATTAAGACATTTTTTAATACTAAAATTGACCAAATTCATCAGCAGTTAGCCCCCCTGATCTCAACCAAACTACCCTCCCCTGACTTTCAAAAAGTTTTCTCCCGTCCATTCTCCTACTTTAACCTCCCCTCTGCTGCTGAAATTTCCGACCTTGCCGCAAATCTAAACCATCCACTTGCCATCTTGATCCTGTCCCTACAATACTGGTTAAAGGTTGCATTCAATCCCTGACCCCCCTCTAACTGCAAATATCCATCCCTCTCTCATCTCTGGTACTGTTCCGTCATCCCTCAAATCAGCTGCAATAACCCCTATTCTCAAGAAACCCGGTGCTGACCCAAGCAACTTCAACTATCTCCGCCCAATCTCTAACCTCCTTCCTTTCAAAAAATCTGGAAAAAAAGTTTCCTCTCAGATTCATGATCATCTCTCTCACAATGCTCTTTACGAACAGTTCCAATCAGGCTTTGGCCAACTTCATAGCACCGAAACAGCTCTTGTTAAAATAACCAATGACCTCCTCATGGCTGCGGACGCTGGACTACTCACCCTCCTCGACTTGAGTGCAGCTTTTGACAGCATTTCTCAGACCATCCTCATCGACCGATTAGCCTCTCCCTCTTGGAATATCTGACACACCCCTGGACTGGTTTAAATCAAATCTATCTGGACGTACTCAGTTTGTCCAGCTCAAGATCCCATTCTTCCCCCCTCTCCTCTGGTGTACCCCAAGGTTCTGTCTTTGGACCCCTCCTGTTCATTATCTATCTCCTCCCTCTTGGCCATTTTTTCCGTAAATATAATATTCAGCTCCATTGTTATGCAGATGATACCCAGCTCTACTTGTCCACCAAACCCACCACGACCCTCCCTCCCATCTCCCTCTCCCTCTCCGATTGCATCCAGGAAATCTGATCCTGGTTCTCCCAAAACCCTCAAACTCAACTGAGAAAACTGAAATCCTCCTTATTGACACCAAATCCACCCTCTCAAAAATAAATAACTTATCCATCTCCATTGACAATTCATCAGTTTCCCCCTCTCCCCAGGTCAAGAGACTGGGTGTCATCCTGGATAGCACCCTATCATTTCAGTCCCATATCAATAATGTCACTCGGTCAGCATACTTCCATCTACGTAACATCTCCTGCTGCGCCCAACTCTCTCCCCCAACAGTGCTGAAATTCTGGTTCACACCCTGGTTGAATCGCGTCTGGACTACTGCAACTCTCTCCTCTTTGGTTTACCTGCTAAGTCCATACATAAATTACAACTGGTACAAAACTCTGCAGCCCGTATCATTACTCAAACCCCCTCCATCAGTCATGACATAACACCTGTCCTGCAGCAACTTCATTGGCTCCCCATCAAATATCACATAATATACAAGATCCTGCTTCTCACTTTCAAGGCCATCTACAATCTTGCCCCTCAGTAACTTACCGAGCTTCTCCATATCAAGACACCCACCCGTTCTCTCAGATTGTCTTCTTCCATCCAGCTCACCCTCCCACCAGCTCGCCTGGTTACCATGGGGTCAAGAGCATTCAGTCGCTCAGCCCCCCACCTCTGGAACTCTCTGCCTCATGACATCCAACACTCCAGTTCCATTCAATCACCTTCAAATCTCACCTGAAAACATCTATTCACCCAAGCCTACTCCCTTTAAGTCAGTTGCATTCTTGGGACTAGAATGAACCGTTTTTTTCTTGTAAACTGTTTTATTATGTTGTTGTTTGCTACTATGGATGTTTGATTTTGTAAGGTGATCTTGAGTGTCAAGAAAGGTGCCCATAAATAAAATGTAGGGATGCACTTATATGACAATTTTGACCGATACCGATATCCGATATTAAAATTGCTGTTACGCCCGACAACCGATATCGGTATAAAAACAAGTTTCTATGATGATTTTGTATACTGAAGAACATGTAAACACTGTGAATATGAAAAAGTTATTTCTTTCTTTATTTATTTTCCAAAACTTCGAAATACATTGTTTCTTCAACAAATTACAGGGCATCCATAACAAACAAAAGTTACTAACAGTGTTAGTTTTAGGCTACTTTTACAACTTGCATCTATGAAAAAGTTTGGATCATAAATCACAATAACGATCACAAATCAAAATATCTTGACAAGGTCTTATAACTAAAATCAAATTTGCCAATATTCATGGAAACCAGACACTTGTCATTACAAAAAGTTTAAGTCAATTTCAACTCAAATCTGTGAAATAGGCTAAATCAAATATATCAAGGGAGGTTGGTTGTAGTCTTTTCACTCGGTTCTAGCCCTATTGTTGATCCGGAGAACCGAGCGAATAGACTACAACCAAATATAAACATGACCGGTTCCCGTTTCAATGGGATTACGGAACGCCAAATAAAACGCAACAGAAACGGTATTTCGCTACGATACTTGATGTTGTTAACACCGGAATTACCGAAATAAACATGCGCTGATCACATGAACGCACAACTTTTTTTTTTTTTTTATCAGCCGATCCGCGGATCACTTGCGTCCCGAACCTTGAGGGGTTGATCCGTAGGGATCACGGGAAACCCGTGAACCGTTGCACCACTAGTGTTGAATGATTTGACACGGCATCCTGCGCGCATTACTTCGGCTTTGCAAGTACTGCATATTGCAATTCGAGTACCTTCATTTGAGACCGTAAAAAACATCCAAACCGCCGACATTGATTCTTTTCAGTTAAGGTGACAAACACTCCTGTACTGCCTCTCCGTGCGTCTCTGGCTGCGTCACTGACACTCTCACATGACCAAACAAGCTCCGCATGGGTAAAAAACACACACAACGGCAACTAGACGGAAATAAATATCGGCTGTTATTATCGGACCAGTTTTACTTATCGGGCCGATGCCGATATGTTTAACAATGACTAACATCGGCCGATAACGATATCACTGCCGATATATCGTGCATCCCCAATAAAATGCATTATTATTATTATAATTCACCGTTGCCAAGTATAATCAAGAGTATATAATCAAATGACCGCTGTCAAGAAAAACAAAGGATTTTTGCCTAATGAAGTCTTTGGTATCACTCCGCAAGTACCGGTAACTTGTCAACCCCAGCGTCTTCGGTTGCTAAGCGACGTCAACGTCTTTGGCGGACTATTTCTCCGCTGATCAACACTACCAATGCTGGCAACAAATAAAATGTATTAAAGAGCCCATGCCATTAAAATCACATTTTTCCTATTGTTTGTTAAATAACATAGGTCTGAATAAGTTTGTGAGCTGTGGTAAGTTTGAAATCTATGCAGTTTGTCTGCTGAATGCAATAGGCAATGAAAGGAAAAAGGCAGAAGAAATGAACCGATCTGGATAAGGTGACACTGTGACGTAGCGTTGTCAAATTATTATTCATGGCCCTGCCCACTTGGTTGGTTCGTTCGTAACCACCCACAAGAATTCTGAAGGAGTCGTGATTGAGCTAGTGCTAAATGCTTATACGTGTACGGTAGTTGCTTAGTTCGTAGTAACAGGCTAGTTACATAATTTTGAATGCAATGGCAGAACGACATCGAAGTACATGAACTGCGACATGCTGCCTGCCGCCGGTTGCCGCGAGGCACCACCGCCGCGAAGCACCACCGCCCGGCAGCGGGCAGCCGGGCGGTGGTGCCTCGCGCCGGCAGCAGGCAGCGCGCGGTTCTGTCTACTACAGATTGATGTGGAAGTGGAAGAACCAGAGACGTCGGAGAACCCGACGAAGTCCTTTGTGATTCATTATATCGTCTGGACGTGCACACAGCTTTTGGCCATGATAATATGCATTATTTGATATAGATATCTATGCATTATATGATATTATTTAGATATAGAGCTCCAGGACTGTAACGCAAGTGTTGTACACTTCCTTGTTATTTGGATAACCGTTCTGCTGTTGGTGTGATGGCGCATAACACGTCGGACTCTCGTCTCTGGTATTTCTACAACGAGACTCGTAGTGGGGGTTATCTCAGCCATGGTTGAGAATGAATTGGGGGAAAGGAACTTTGGCTTTGACTCCCTGAAGTAGGCATGAACCACGACATGGAGGAGAAAGGGATTGTTGACCGCGGTCGTCTCCTGCCGGAGCCTCGCTGCCGATGGACCACCGCCTCGGCTTCAGGAGGCGGTGATTAGCGCTGACCGCTGCCGAGGCGGCGGGAAGCAGGGCTCAAGCGGGATACATTCGCGGCCAACAATCCCCTTCTCCTCCATGTCGTGGTTCATGTACTTCAGGGAGCCAAAGTTCCTTTCCCCCCAATTCATTCTCAACCATGGCTGAGATAACCCCCACTACGAGTCTCGTTGTAGAAATACCAGAGACGAGAGTCCGACGTGTTATGTGCCATCAAACCAACAGCAGAACGGTTATCCAAATAACAAGGAAGTGTACAACACTTGCGTTACAGTCCTGGGGCTCTACATCTAAATAATATCATAATACATAGATATCTATATCAAATAATACATATTATCACGGCCAAAAGCTGTGTGCACCTCCAGACGATATAATGAATCACAAAGGACTTCGTCGGGTTCTCCGACGTCTCTGGTTCTTCCACTTCCACATCAATCTGAAGAAGACGCGGTCGTTTGAGATTCATAATAGCCTATCGTCTGGAGGCTCACACAGCTTTTGGCCGTGATAATATATATTATATATTATATGATATAGATATTAGGGATGGGCATTTGAAGAAATTTTCTTGATCGAGCATCGCTAGAGTTATCGATCAATTATCGATTAATCATTAACTTTTTTCTATGTTTTTTTTCTAATGTTTTTATCAATGAAATCTTTATTCCAACAATAATGTATGGGCCAAAATTAATACAATACAGTTAACTTGAAGACCTACAACTGTTTAACAGTTTTAAAATAATAAATACAGGCATTATAGGTTATAGGCCTATGCGGCGCTCGTAAAGTCCGAACAATGCGCCTACAGGCGCTCTTAAAGGTTTGGAAACGATTCAACAAGACTAAATCTGTAGCCTATTCCAATTACAATAAGTAGCGAACTTATCGGACAACAATAATCAAACAAAGGCAGTAGGCTAAAAGTGGGCATTAAACTGTATAACTGTTATGAAAAAAAGGGGGGGGAAAAGGCCGACATATAATGCCTGCAGCCGGCGCGCGGAAAAGGCTCGCAACAAAAAGATGAGCCACCCATTTACAAACAATTGCATGAACTAGTCTATCTAAAAGCAATACCTTATTGAACATATATAAGGCTGGACTTGTTGCTAAAATATCACAGTTTTGGCAAAATGTAACGACTCCAAGAGGCACCAAGCGGAGCGAGAGTCAACACATTAAGAAAGAAAAGAGCGACTCACATACGGTGGTGACTGTCCCTACTGTCCATAGCATACAGTAACTCCAGCCTACATATTTTTGTTTAGGAATATAAGCATGTTAACATGCTCGGGGGTCAGACGCGAACGCAGCCTTGTAACTGTCAGTCCAGCAGCAGAAAACACCCGCTCTGACGGGACCGAAGTTGCGGGGATGCAGAGGTATTGTCGCGCTAACTTTGACAGCCTGGGGAACCTTCTTCCATTCACTTTCCACCAGTCGGCAGGGTTATATTCAATTAAATGCTTCAAGACTCACAGTATGCAACACAACGTCCTTTTGATCGATAACAATATAAATTGATCGACGCATTTCTTAACGATCAATTATCGAGCATCGATTAATTATGCCCATCCCTAATAGATATCTATGCATAATATGGGTTTCTAAGAGCCATTGCGATACATCCATCGTAAACAGAGCGCATGGTACCGTGGCTACAAGCTGCTCAGGGCCAGGTGATAATATATATTATATTATATTATATAGATATCTATGCATAATATGGGTTTCTACGAGCCATTGCGATACATCCACCGTAAACAGAGCACATGGTACTGTGGCTACAAGCTGCTCAGGGCCACACCCCCACCCCCCTCCTTGACCTGCCTTGACACGCCCACCGTAACCAGAGCGCATGGTACTGTGAACTTCGATTACGTACATTTTTCATCGATTAAACATTTTAAGAATATTTAAATTTGCAGCTCCTCCCCCGCAATAAACATCCCGCTTTGAACGGTGAACTCTTTACGCCTAGCAGTTATAAAAACTACAAAATTACTATTAATGCAGGCTATGTGGAAAATGCGCCGACTTTGGCTCAGCCTGGCTCCGCCCTCTTCCGCTACGTAGCTAAGATGGCTGCCGTTGAGTACAAAAACATCGCCATGCACACGCGATTTGACCGTTGTCAGTACACTTATTTTCGCCCGATCTGAATCGGAACGCCCTATGTACTGTGGCATCCCGCCCCGTAAGCCTCGGCCCGGACCAGCCCGAGGGTTGGTCCTGGACGGCGTGTACCGCTGTCACCCACCAGACGGCGACCGAGAGCAGCCCTTTCGCCTCCCCAATCAGCGTGATTGGGGGACACCTGGCCGAAAGCCAGGGAGACTCTTTAAAAGGAGCAGGTGGACTGACAGCACGGCACGCATGGGAGAGCAAGGAAGAAGGTAGCGCTCTGGTGCGAGAGAGCCTAGAGGCCCACGGAGGCCCCAGAGACCGCGTCTCCTTCGTTGTTTGATTTAAGTTGATTGTTAATAAATGCCTGCAATGGCTTATCCAGCACACCAAAGTGTTGTTTACCCGTGGAACCCGGCTCATTTGGGTAGCGGGTTGCCACATATGGTGGAGAATGCAGGCACCATGAAGATCCCACTACGACCCCCCGGTACAGACGCGCCGCCGCCGCCGCCGCCGCCAGGGACCTCGCCGCCGCCACCAGGGACGCCGCCGCCGCCGCCGCAAGGGACGCCGCCGCCGCCGCAAGGGACGCCGCCGCCGCCGCAAGGGACGCCGCCGCCGCCGCCGCCGCAAGGGACGCCGCCGCCGCCGCAAGGGACGCCGCCGCCACCGCAAGGGACGCCGCCGCCGCCGCTCCGAGCCAGTCGCACATTGAGCTTCCCCCAAATGCGCTGTTTCGGTGGGCGTGTCAAGGAGGAGGGTGGGGGTGTGGCCCTGAGCAGCTTGCAGCCACCATGCGCTCTCATGGTTCTTGCACCATTTCTAAAGTCAAATTTAAGACTTTTTAAGACCAACACATACATAAATTAAGACCCAAAAAATTTCAGAAAAATTATTTGATAGAAAAGGTGTGTATAATTGAGTCACTTATACACATCAACCGTAGCCGTAGTACTAGCAGTAGTAGTACTCTTGCAAAGTTATCTCGGAAGCGCGCGGACACGACGATACGCGAACACATTAACCCACCCGTGTCACCCATAGTCACCCATGACCGTCGCTTAGCAACCGGACACGCTGGGGTTGATATGTTACCGGACTACTGTAACTACTACGGAGTGATAACAAAGACATGAATCGGGCAATAAATCCACCGTCCTTGACAGCGGTCAAGTTTGGAGTGCCGAGTGGACCAAATGCGAACTACTGCAGCTTTCCTAAGTTAAACCCCAAACTAATCGGAATAAGTGTATGCATGTCGATTATAGCAGACTACACCACCTCTTCTGTAGCCGAATAGAATTATATTACGAACAGATAATTGTATTCCGATTGAGGCGTATTATATGATCCTTTTCTATTCCGATTGAGCTGTTCATCCACAACTATGCGGATCAGATGTGTCCATGTAAACCCGGCTGACAGTGATCTCACACACACACACACACACACACACTTTGAAGCCGAACTTCCTTATTCGAATATAATGCGAATATCAAAAAATAAATCAAAATTCAAACAAATATTAGGCAGCCCTTAATATTCGAACCTGTTATGGCAGGCCAAGAGGGAGAGCGTCGGAGAACCCGACGCAGTCTACTCATAATATTGTAATGACCACGGAAGAGGCATTGAATGAAGTATTGATTAGACAGCGATTTATTAGATACCTACTAAACCGTCGGAACACGCAGGACCGGTAACCATAGCAACGCCGGTAAACAAACCCCGCGAAGCCCAATCCAGGTCTTACTGAAGGAATTTAATGGTCATAATATTATTAATAAATATTTGAATATTAATATTAATAAACAAACAAACTTCGAATATGATTTTTGGGAAAAAGTCTGTCACACAATTCAATTAATTTACTGTTTGGAATACTTACATTAAAATGATCCAGCATGAACTGTGATCCATAGTACCGCGATAAGACATGGCTGTCGGTGTCGTCCGTGGGCCAGTACCTCACATGGATATCCATCTGTTTGCTTTTAGTGGTTTTGTTCACTCATCGAACATGAGGACGTACTGTTTATCGTTTACGCTGCGTGACAGCTCTCTTTTTATGAAAGATGCGATCCCGTATTTGGCTAGATAGGCCGTTTTGTTTTCACCGCAGGTGAACGACTTGGCAAACTCAGAATCTGGGAACATAGCAGCCAAGACGTTACTAATGTCCTCGTTCGATTTGAAGGAATTATGTCTGCTCACCGTGTGGAGAACCCACAATACCTCCGCCTTCTGGGTTTCTGGTGGCGACACAAAGCCGGTTAACGCCGTCTGATGTGAAGTACTAGCCACGGATGCTGAACTTTTCAGTCCACTTCTTTCAAATAATACGGGCATCGCTGTAGTCCCGCTAGCTGCCACGGAGTATCGGATATATTTCTGCGACCTCATGTGGGACTCAAGAGCTTTTGCTCCCATGGTCCCTAGTATGAATGCCTTTCGGGATAAACAACACCTTGCCTCGTAGTCACCTGCCTTCTCCAACCACCCCCGAAACGTATCTTCCTCAAACCATTTCTCATTGAATTTGCACTGTCCCATCCTGAAAGTAGCGCAAGTTGGCCTAATGATGTCAACCGTCACTAGCTAAAAGTAGCGCCAGCAAGCCTACAGACGCAGCTGCAGGCTGCAGATGCAACCGGCTCCCCGATGACTGATGTCAACGTTAACGTAACGTAAAACTCCTGAAAATGCCGTAATTAAAAGACGCACTAGGTGATTTGTTGTGCGCGACAATTTCCCAGTCTTAAAAAACCCTCTGCAAAATGTAATACCTAGAGCAAATTTACAGTAAATTTAAGACAATTTATGGCCTTAATTTTACACAAAAAAAATTAAGACTTTTTAAGACTTTTTAAGGACCCGCGGGAACCATGGCTCTGTTTACAGTGGATGTATCGCAATGGCGAGGCGCACACAGCCTTTAGCCGTGTTCTGTAAATATTCTAGAACACACGGGAGTCCTGGAGCTCTATATCTAAATATTATCATATAGCCTACAGATATCTATATCATATAATATATATTATCACGGCCAAAAGCTGTGTGAGCCGATATTATGAATCTCAAACGACCGCGTTGGGTTCTCCGACGTTCCTGGTTCTTCAACGTCCACATCAATGTGAATACACACACTGTAACGCAAGTGTTTCTTGTCGGTTCTTTAACGTGTCTTGTATTTCCACAACGAGACTGTCGTGGGGGTTATCTGAGCCATGGTTGAGAAGGAATTGGGGGAAAGGAACTTTGGTTTGACTCGCTGAAGTACATGAACTGCGACATGCCGCCGGTTGCCGCGAGGCACCATCGCCCGGCAGCGGGCAGCCGGCAGCAGGCAGCGCGCGGTTCAGTCGACTTCAGGTTGATGTGAAAGTGGAAGAACCAGAGACGTCGCAGAACCCGACAAAGTCGTTTGTGATTCATAATATCGTCTGGAGGCGCACACAATATGTTATATGATATAGATATCTATGTATTATATGATATTATTTAGATATAGAGCTCCAGGACTGTAACGCAAGTGTTGTACACTTCCTTGTTATTTGGATAACCGTTCTGCTGTTGGTGTGATGGCGCATAACACGTCGGACTCTCGTATCTGGTATTTCTACAACGAGACTCGTATTGGGGGTTATCTCAGCCAAGGTTGAGAATGAATTGGGGGGAAGGAACTTTGGCTTTGACTCCCTCAAGAACATGAACCACGACATGGAGGAGAAAGGGATTGTTGGCGGCGAATGTCTCCCGCTTGAGCCCCGCTGAGGGACCACCGCCGGAGGCGGAGGTGCATAAGCGCTGCCCGGCAAAGATCCCTTTCTCGTCGTGGTTCATGTTCTTGAGGGAGTCAAAGCCAAAGTTCCTTCCCCCCAATTCATTCTCAATACGAGTCTCGTTGTAGAAATACCAGAGACGAGAGTCCGACGTGTTATGCGCCATCACACCAACAGCAGAACGGTTATCCAAATAACAAGGAAGTGTACAACACTTGCGTTACAGTCCTGGAGCTCTATATCTAAATAATATCATATAATACATAGATATCTATATCATATAACATATTGTGTGCGCCTCCAGACGATATTATGAATCACAAACGACTTTGTCGGGTTCTGCGACGTCTCTGGTTCTTCCACTTTCACATCAACCTGAAGTCGACTGAACCGCGCGCTGCCTGCGGCCGGCTGCCGGCTGCCCGCTGCCGGGCGATGGTGCCTCGCGGCAACCGGCGGCATGACGCAGTTCATGTAGGCCTACTTCAGCGAGTCAAACCAAAGTTCCTTTCCCCCCAATTCCTTCTCAACCATGGCTTAGATAACCCCCACGACAGTCTCGTTGTGGAAATACAAGACACGTCAAAGAACCGACAAGAAACACTTGCGTTACAGTGTGTGTATTCACACACACACACACATGTGGCGCTCGCACGGTCGAGTCTCATTGGCGGGCCAGGCAGAGTAAGGGGAGGAGCGGAGATTCCTGATGACGTCATGAGCACAGACATTCCAAATCAGCGCGCTTGAGCCTCCGTTTTTTCAAAGGCGAGCAGAACAGCTAGTGCTAGTTTTACACCAAACGCAAGTTTTAGCCACTGGGGGACCATAGGCAGGCTAGGGGAACTCATATTTATGTTAGAAAACCTCCCAAAGTGAGATTTTAATGTCATGGGACCTTTAATAAATGCCTGCAATGGCTTATCCAGCACACCAAAGTGTTGTTTACCCGTGGAACCCGGCTCATTAGGGTAGCGGGTTGCCACAGTACTCAAACTTAGACTAGCAAGTACGGATAGTATGGATATTGGAACACGGCGATGTAATCATGAAGCGGACGAGGCCACGGCGAAGTCTGTGTGGGACCATTATGATTTAGAAAATGACTTCTTGGGGAGCACTATAGGCCTACCACTCAAGGCGAGGTTAGCATCGAAGCAGAAATAAAGAACTTTCTGAGCCCCTGGATTGTGGAAAGTTGTTCCCCACCTTGCCAAGTTAGCACGGAGGTATTTGTGCATCACGTCAACGTCGGTCCCCTCAGAGCGGGTATTTTCGGCGGCTGGACTGACGGTCACCAGGCTGCGGTCGCGTCTGACCCCAGATCATGTCAACATGCTCATCTTTCTGAACAAAAATCCGTAAACTGGTTGGTTAAGTTATAACATGAGTGATTTTTTGATATTATTATTATTATTTTGGGAAGAAACTAGGGTTGTGTTTATTTTTAGTTATGTTTATGAGCACCGGCTTCGAGCTGCATGCTCCGTTGCTTAGAGCGGAGTAGCGCATAACTATTGAACGGATCTGGTTTAACCGAGTTGTTCATCTAATAATAAAGATCCCAATGTGGAAAACACGCTGCATTTGTATTTATTTCATTTTGAATATATATATATATATATATTTTTTTTTTTTTTTAATTTTTATGTAAAATATTAACGATTAAACGACTAATTGATCGTTAATTCTCCCGCCGATCGACTAAGACAACTTAATCGAATGCCCATCCCTATTTCACGACTTTCGTTACCAACAATCAGGGCTCCAGACTTATTTTTTTCACTGTGGCCCCTAACTGAAAATTTTAGGGGCACACACCATTGATCAACATGCCAACCAAATTCACATTTCTACAAATTTTCACTGTATTACTAATAACTATTTTGATAATAGATGCAGAAATTACAATGTGCCGTTTCAAATTCAGTGTCACATTTTATTGTGATTCTCATCTATCCCAACGGTTTCCAGGTTTGCGCATGCATGCGTTCGACAGGTACGGATGCAACAGTTTCACGGGAGTGCGCCCGCTTGTCATGCCGCCTGACGGGACGATGAGCCTCCTCTCTGCCCGCTCGCCTCTCCATTGAGAATGCATCATCAGGCCCGACAAACGCCTCCCGTGTGAAAAGCCCTTTATGGTACCTGAAGCAGAGTCCTGCACTGGTTCGGGTGACCCGCACAATATGGAGTCGGCTCAGACGCCTGAACAGCGCTGGTCGGGCGCGGGTTTTGCGATTGCGAGGGAGACTTCACCGGTGCTGGATATTAGGGCTGCAACTAGAGATGTCCCGATCTCATTTTTTAGCTCCCGATCCGATCCAGATATTTTCATGTTGCTCCCGATCCGATCCCGATATTTCCCGATACTGGATTTTCGATACTGATTTCCGATATCACTTTTTGTGTTGACAAACAACATTTAATTTCCTGTACATTAAGAAATAGACAGGCATCCAAGCTTCGCTCAATATCCAAGCTGCGCTCACGGTAACATAACATAAGCATTACTTGTAAACATAACATAAAGAAAAGTTTTGGTTACTTAACTTATTTGAGGCAACAAGTTTCCACCCTTTTTTCAAGTAAGCTTATTGTTTTTTACAATGTGGGTGGGTAATAATAGTGTAATAGAGCTTATTTCCTCCACCTTAATCTACTGCACTGACTTCTTCAGTTCAGTGCAGGTTTTGTTTAATGAAAACCAACATCTGCACCATCTCGGCTGACAACCGGTTCTTTTTCTCATCAAGGACATTCGCACTGCACTAAACAGTCTCTCACTGTCCACCGATGTACAAGGTGCACAAAGAAACTTTGTGGCTGTATCAGCCAGTGCGGGTCGCTGTGTAGCATGTGCCCGCCAGTAGTGTAGAGGATTCTCTGACCTTGGGATGGTTTGTTCAGCCAGCATTGACAAGAGCCGTGGAATAATCCATAATAATGTAAGGTTTAGAAGTTCAATATTTGAAAGTTGTAGAATAAATTAATATCATTTATATTGGAGTTGATTTTTCTAGAAATGTACTTACAATGTTTAGTCAGTTAATCATTTACATATTTATGTCACACAATTATTACTTACATATTTAACACAGTCAGGATATTCTGTTGAATCTGCCTCTCTGATTCCCTCACGTTTACCTCAGTCTTCTAGCTTCTGATTGGTTAGTTCAGTCACGTGATGGGTCCGAACAAGGAAGTGTTTGATAATAGTTTTGCGTCAACGCCCCACTAATAAATTTTTTTTTATATATATATATATATATATATATATATATATATATATATATATATATATATATATATATATATATATATATATATATATATATATATATATATATATATATATATATATACATACACTTCATCACTTCATTTGCTCTCCATGCCACCAATCTAACCAACCAATCGCGTGTAGCATGCTTTAAACAAAACCAAAAAAGTTTTTGAAATCGTCACATAAACAAACTTATCGACAAGAAGAGGGATAAATGACAAGGGATATATCTCTTGTCTTTTATCCCTCTATTCCCCACTATTCACTAGGCCTGCAGCGGATTCGAATTGTATCCGAATCCGTTCGGTTCATTTACCACAGTTCGGAGCATTCTGGAGATCCGCGGATTTCGGTTTCATGAAGGCATTGCCTTATGTAGCGTATTTTGCCTACTGTAGCCTACGTCCGATACAAAGGGTGTTTAGGACCTAGCGGAATGCATTCTCTCCAGTGCTGCCCGAGCCACTGAGACTTTTCCCGCCCCTCCCTTCAGCCTGTCAGCATTAAAAACAAACTGGGCTTTAAACTTTAAGCGGTCCATGACAATTTATGAATGGAAAAGATGAATGGAAATATATAAGAGGAAATAAGAGGAAGCACCAGCCTCATTAAAGTCAGCCGTGTGGGATCATTTCGGTTTTAGTGTGGAGTGCGATGATCAGGGGAAAAAGACAGTTGACAAGCAAAGGACAGTATGCAAACACTGTTTCTCGTCCTTCGTTTACTCCTCGGGTAGCACTTCGAATATGGCAGGACACCTTCGCCGCAGCCACCCAACTATTAATGTGAGTGGAACAGCTAGAAAAGATCTGGGCTCATCTTCAAAGACCATTCAAACATCAATCTCGTCGGCCTTTCAACAAAAATACCCTGTGGATTCGGACCGTCATAAACGTATCACCCAAGGGATCGGCATGTTCATCGCCAAAGATATGCAGCCATATTCTGTGGTGACTGACAAGGGATTCCGCTATATGATGAAGACGGTTGAGCCTCGCTACAGCATACCTTCCCGGACATATTTCAGTTGGAAAGTGGTCCCAGGACTTTATGCGGTCTCTCGGGGTGAAGTTGAGGGGGAACTGAGAGACGGGAAAAGTCCGCCTTTTTACTATCACGGACATGATCCTAATCCGAACCGTATCCGAAACCGAGGCCCAAAACGGTTATCTGAACCGAACTGTGGACACACTGATCCGTTTCACCACTACTATTCACGGAGCCTGAGGTGAATAATTGTTAATTAAATAGTCTAGATAGATAAATAGCCTAGTCAAGTCTTTATTAATACCAAACGACACAAATCGTCGGGAATTCATTTAGGTGGTTCGGCACACACAGGACAGTAGCCTACAAGACCACACAGACAAGTCTGACTGGACATACACGCAATACATCACATTAAAACTAGACATGCGTTGATAGATAGACAGATAGGCCTAGATCAGTGGTTTTCAAACTGTGGGGCCCTCCCCCCCTGGGGGGCACCAGAGTTCTTCAGGGGGGGTGCGACGTGAGAAAAAAATAAACCCGAAGAAAACCCTGAAAGACGATGATTCAAATCGTACTTCAACTGTAGAAGTAACATAACTAAATCAATTTTCAACCGTTTATCTTCATGCAAACCATTTAACAAATCTACACACTTGTATCTTCAATAATATCTAAACAGAATTTCGATATCATTTAACATGTCTTCAGAATCACAGTTTTAGTTTCATACCGCTTCGTTTTCAGCTGTTTTCATTGAAGACGTCAGCCCATTCTGATACACCTACTTCTAGACATCGTAACCAGTGGTTAATTTGAGCCGGATCCTGCCGGAACAAGATCCGGCACCTCTTAATTTTGGCCTCCCTGTGTTCTGGTACTTATTTGGGCAGATCCGGTACCTCATATAAAAAATATAAATTTGTTAAAATAATAATATGCATACATAAATTTACAGAACAAATCCTAAGAATTTCATGTTGTTTATTAAGATTTAACGTCATTTGAAAATGTCGGAGATCTGTTGACGCACTGAAAGGAGCGGGCCAACATTTACCACGCCCGACAGTTTTGAAATTCGCCGCATCTGAGGAGCAAGCAGCGAGGAAAAAACGATGCATGAACACATGCATGTGCGCCACGCACAAGTTAATAGAAATTACGATAAATTAAATATCACAGAGCAGGATTGTGAACGTTTACAATTTCTCTTGTCAATTTACAATCGGCAAAATGTGCCAGCGTTGGCCGACTAACTCTTTTTCATTAGGATATTGAACCTCCGCGCCTCCTCTTTGCAACGGAATTTGTTTAAGATATAAAAACATTTGATTGAACATACACACATTAAAACAGATATTTTAGTTTTTAAATAAATAGTTGGAAACTAAAATTCATGTTTCCCACAGTGTGCCTCTCTGGCATTGAGCGGGTCTTCAGGATCGCACTCTGCACAACCCAGTCGTTGAAAAAGTCACGGTCAAGCACGACTCCGTAACCGACGCTTTCCAAGCATCGTGGTGATGGCAACATTCTCCGCTAAGGACAGGATCTCACGGAGGGAGGCTGCTGCTTCGCTGTACATTTTCTCCAGCCGCACAGTTTGGCGACATGGCACTGCGTAATCTGACTCGAGAAATGCGATCAGATCGCGGAAGACTAACACGTAACATCTCTGGAAAAGACTGCCGTATTTAAAATAGCATGCATATGCATCAGTTATATTCTCAATTTAATTTACAGAGCAATCCCAGCAAAGTATTTAGGTTAACTCTATAAGAGACTAGGATTAGTGTGCGTCTGAAAGGGGGGGGGGGGCATGCCATCAGGTGGCCCTCCATCCTGATGTCAGTCAGCCATCACGACGGACGATGACATCGTTCATCGGCACAACCCTAGTAGGCAGTGTATTTTTCTTTGTTCCATTACCTCTAACCCCCGTACTAAGTCGCCGGATCCACCCCCCCTCTGCGTTCCGGGACCTCCCACTTTACAAATTAAGCACTGATCGTAACTCATTCCTTTTTCAACCGTTTACCATCGTTCAAACCATTAAACAAATCTACACACTTGTATCTTCAATACTATCTAAACGGAATTTTGATAGCATTTATACTTTTTTCAGAATCACAGTTTTAGTTTCAAACTGGCGTCGTTTTCAGTTGCTTATAATAATTTAGGTCACATAGCAACGCCGGTAAACAAACCCCACCGAATAGTCTAATCTCTGGACTGAAAAGGCAGATCTGATTCGAAATTCAGAGTCGGGGACCCTGAATGAATCTGTAAACTGGCAGTTTACACAGATTAAGATGTTCAAATGTATTTAAAAAAGGTTAAAGGCCATGGTGCAGGTTTTATTTTTTTCAGATTTGCGCCATTTGCTTGTTGGTAATAAACATTTGAATGGTTACCTATTGTATTTAATGTTGTTGGGTATCACAAAACGGAATTTAATACGAAAAAGTGGGTCATATTGGAGCGGTTTGCGATAGCTTCTCATTTCTCCCGGAAAGCGTTGCATGACGTCACGGTAGCGAGACGACAGACGTAGCCCTTCGAGACCCATTGAGAGTAGAGAGTACGAGAGAGATAAGAGATAGATAAGTAAGAGATAAATACATATATAGATAGCCTAGATAGATAGATGGATAGACATATAGATAGATAGAGAATAGACAGCATATAGATATATAGACCGATATAGATATAGACCGAGAGATAGGGAGACAGACAGATAGCATAGCATAGCGAGTTAGGTAGGTGGGTAGGTAGGTGTAGCTTTAGAATGGTGTACAACTGTGTTTGTGCTGGGTGTAATAACTCTAGCAGAACAGGACACAGGGTCCATGCCTTTCCGAAGGACAAGGCAACCCTCAGACAGTGGGTACAGTTTGTCCGCGTTAGACGGGCAGATTTTTCTATTCCCTCGGTCACAAAGAACTCCAAGGTCTGCAGCGCTAATTTCACGGAGGAGGATTACGACCAAGGGGATGTCAGGATGGTATCTCTCGGGTTAAAGAGGCTGGCACAGCTTATTCCGAACGCCGTGCCTTCTGTGCACACGCATCTCTCTGCCTGCCCTGCCCCGAGACCGAGAGGCACCAAGATCAGTGCCGCCAGCCGCAAGCGAGAGCTGGCTATGGTAAGCCTCATGCTAATGTTTACAAGCTGTGCGTTAGCTAGCCCTGTGTATACTACATACCGTATTCCCTTCGACACCGCCTCCACTACGGTCATAACTCATGATCAGTCTGACATTAGAAAAGAACATTTCGTGATTCATGAATATGAACCAAAACAAAATTGTCCTGAAGTAAATGTCCAAAAGCTTGTCATATCTAACTAGAAAGTGCCATGGCTAGTGTTTGGATCACTGGCGCTCATCAAGCGGCTTTCACAACAGTGTGTGTGTGTTTGATTTAATTGCCCTTTTCCTGATGGAAAGTGACTATTACGGTCCTCTTTCATATGTATTTAGACGTGACCGTGTCGCTGACGCTAATTTATTTACGCAAGATGTTGACAGATGCCTCGCCGTGTGAGACCACGGACAGTGTCAATGCTGCTACGGTAGAGGACCCCTTGCCCTACTCCACTTGTGACACTGGGACACAGTGTATTTTGAAGCCCCTTGGAAGGTCGCACGGTAAATCTTGTTATTTTTTTAGTGGTTGATATGCTGTCTAAAGGTCCAAATTATATGCATGCAGGACATTTCCAAACACATTGCTAAAATTAATACATATCCTAGATCAAAACATAACCGCTTAGATTTGCCATGATTGTCATATGTTTGGGTATGTTTATTGACTCTGCCACAGCTGTGCAAGTGAACCTGAAGCCCAAGATGGTCAGCATGGGGACACAAACTTTCACCCCCCTCACTAGTCCTGACCCAACGGATGGAGAAGATGATCTCTGTCATCAGTGATGCATCATGGGTACCAGGAGACCAGATGTCTGAGGAGGATGAGGAGGTGTTGTGTGAGGAGCCATCTCAAACTTGTGACCCCCACCAAAAGTGAGATAATTCAAAGCCAACATAGACCAACTTTGAATTTTCATTTTCGTGCATCTGTAGTTTGTACTGACACCCCCCCCCCCCCCCCTCTTTTTTGTTGTAGTGGCATTGACAAATTCATTGTTTGCCAAGAGGAGCTCATGGCCCTGTTTGCCATCTGTCCAGCCTTTTGTGAGAAGTCAGATAGTAGAATCGTGCAGCAGGAAGGAACATTTGTTAAAATAGAGCAGGTAGGGTTTGGTTTACACTGCAGGCCATATCTGATTAGAAAATCAGAATATCTTATTAAAATAGAATAGCCCTGACTGTCTGCCCACATTGCTCATTGCAAGTGATCAGTGCATCCTCCTATCCACATTAGTTGCTATAACAGTCTAATATCTTGTGGATTTATAATGGCTAGCTTGGTTGGTGACTATGGCGGGGCGCCATAGTCTCGTCAATGTGTGGGAAACACTGACACCCCTGCCTTCTCCAGTTGCGCTGATGCCCCTCTGGAGGGGGATCAACGAGATAAAGAGTGGCTGGAACTAGGGCTGAACGATTTATCGTTTTCTGATCGAAATCGCGATTTCAGACAACGCGATCTCGGGATCGCCAAAGCCACGTTTTTTTCGGTTTTACTGTGCATTCACACGTCAACGTAGAGACGCGAATTAATGTAATATAATTGTAGTGACGCAATCGCCAAAACCGCGTTTTTTCCGTGTTCCTGACTGACCCGAGATCTGTCGTCAACTATTTTACACGTGGGCTGCATGCCATCCCCCTACACTCTTGCCAACCAATCAGAAGCAGCATGCTGCTCTAGGACAGTGACGCTAACCAATGAATCAGTATAACCTGCTCCACTTGCTCCTTCATTTCTGAAATGGCTTCAGCTGAACGAGAAGCTGAGTTAGGGGATTTAATCCCGAAGAAAAAATGCACGTCGGTCATTTGGGAGTGTTTCGGGTTTGAGGCTGCCGACGTGCACCAGAAACACGTACTGTGCAAAACCTGTCGCGCTAAAATTGCAACATCCAGCGGAAACACAACCAATTTGTACCGGCACTTGAAAAATCACCACAGGCATTTGCACGACAGGTGCATGACAAAAAAGTCAGGTGAAAAGTCTAGCGGAAAGGATACGCAGGCCCATAGTAGCCAACAGACTACAATTACAGCTTCTTTTACCAGTGTAACGCCGTATGATAAGGGCAGCCGAATACACCGGGAGATAACGACTGCCATAACATACTATATTGCCAAGGACATGGTGTCCATTAACACGGTCACCAAAGACGGATTTAAAAATCTCCTCCGCACGCTGGACAGAAGATACGCGATCCCCTCCCGCACCTACTTCAGTCAGGTTGCCATCCCACAGCTGTATGCAGAGTGTAAAGAAAAAGTGCAAACAGAGCTAAGGGATGTGGATTATTATGCCACAACTACAGATATGTGGTCAAGCAGAACGACCGAGCCGTATCTTAGCCTGACTGTGCATTTCATAAATGACAACTTTGAGTTAAAAAGTCGCTGCCTGCAGACAGCATACTTTCCCACTGACCACACCGGAGAGAATATTGCGCTGGGATTGAGAGAGTGTCTGTCAAACTGGGGTCTGAAAGAAGAGGACCAGACTTGCATGACAACCAACAATGCAGCAAACCTCATCAAAGCTATGGAGCTTAATCAATGGACCAGACTTCAATGTTTTGGACACAGGCTGCATCTTGCAATTGGTAAGTGTCCGAGTGTGTGTTTCTGTAAATTTGTGTGAGTATGTGCGTTTGAGTTTGTGTTGCTTAATTCAGTCGTTCATTCAGATTTAATTTGTGTGTGTATTGTCTTCAGTATAGTCTGCAGTTTTTTTTTGAAGCCATAACAAATACCTAGTTTGAATAATTAATATAACAGATTATTTATCATCAATGGTGGATAATGAATACTGTGTTATGCGTTTTCCTTTCTTTACTTGCATTTACTTTGTACTCTTGCTAGAAAATGCCTTGCAAAGTTTACCATTATCCTTACATTTTCAGCCTATAATTCTTATTAAACGTTCTTTTTTTGTCCAGAAAATGCTGTTAAAGATGACACAAGAGTTAAACGGGCAACAGGACTGTGCAAACAGATGGTTGGTGTCTTCTCTCACAGCTGGAAAAAGAGGTTGGCACTGAAACAGGCACAGCAAGAATTAAATTTACCAGAGCACTCACTGATAAGAGTGTCCAACGAGATGGGGCTCAAGGCAAAAAATGATTGGTAGGGTGTTGGAGCAGAGCAAGGCGTTGTCTCAGGTTCTGTCTGGAGACAAGAAGACACGTCACCTGGTCCCCACTTGGCAGGACACGGATGTCCTCGAATCGATCAACAACGCCCTTGGTCCTCTACAGGAGTTTACAGATGCCCTGTCCGGTGAAGCCTATGTGAGTGTGTCATACCTGAAGCCAGTGCTCCATCTCCTGAGAACATCAACCCTGACTGAAAGTGATGAAGAAACAAATCTTACCAAGGAAATCAAATCAAGAGCTCTTGGCTACATTGAAGACAAATACAGCGACCCAGCCACACAGGAGCTACTGGACATGACCTCTTTCCTTGATCCTAGATTCAAGACTGACTACGTAAGTGCAGAGAATGTCCGAGACATCAAAGAAAGGGTGAAGATTGAAATGGAACAGGTGGCACGAAAGGTAACTTGTCCTCTTTCTTTGTGTAGTTTAGTAATACAAAATGCCACATCAATACAAGTGATATTTTTTTTACTGTCATTTTTTAACGTTTACATAGAATGCCCAATTGCTCTATATCACATCAGACTTCAAAACTTTGACAGCTCTTATCTGTGTTTTTCAGGAAAAGAGGGCTCGTGTCAGCACCACAGATCCCATGCCCCAGGGTGCAGCAGAGGCAGAGCCATGCACCACAGGGAAGGGAAAGCGGTCATTGGGCAGCTTCTTCAAGAGCAAGGCTGTCCCTCCTTCTTCTTCCACTACGCAGTTGGAAGATGCCATCAAAGCTGAACTGGACAACTACCTGATGACTCCTACTATTGATGGAGAGGAAGATCCACTGGCCTGGTGGAGAATGCACAATGTTAACTTTCCACGGCTGAGCAAACTGGCTCGTAAATTTCTATGCATACCAGCTACCAGTTCGCCATCAGAGAGATTGTTTAGTGCTAGTGGCAATATTGTCACATGTCAGCGCTCATGTCTAAAACCATCAAAGGTTGACATGCTGTAAAGAGTGATGTAGAGATGTCAGGGAAGCCAGTGTTATTGTTGATTTATTACTTCTGAGATTATATTTGTTCTGCACATCACCCTGACTTGTGGTGTCAGCCTTTGTTCAAAAAGGATTTGCTAGTTTTGCTATGTTTAATGCAATGTTGTTTACAGAATATATGTGTTGTTGAGCCATAGCCCGCCTATTATGTCTGACATATTTTCCAGAAGGGAACAGGTAGGGTCATTTTATTTTAGTAAGAGTTTATTTTATTACCATTACTTTTCAATTTCATTTACCGTAAGGTTTCTTTTGTATTTTGTTTAGCTCTACTTTAAGTTAAGATAGTCAAAGATATTTATTTTAGTTCTTCAGTTGTAACAACTGCCGTTGGTCAAGGACTTGAGTTTACATGCATGTTTCTTAATAAATACATTTGAAATCAATTCTTAACTTTAGTTTTCATTCTTGCATTAGAGTAATGGCATGTCATGTTTTAATTGTAAGATGTCATGTTTGTAAATATTACTGTACATTGGGAATATTGCACTGAAGCTTGATTTGAAGAAAATCGTGAAGAAAATCGAAATCGCAATTTCTGCCAGAAAAATCGCAATTCGATTTTTTTCCTGAAATCGTTCAGCCCTAGCTGGAACCAGGTACAGTTACACACTCAGTATGTGGCATTATGCATGCTCTACAGGGTTTCCATTTAAATCATTATTTCATACTCTAGGGATCTCATAACATTCTGTTTACTGTAAATATGTTTGCTATAATTCATATGCAGGACAATTTCATGTGTGTTTCCACTGGAGAAAAAAAATCGGTCTATTTGTATGTCTGCTGTGTGTGTGCCTATACTATCTTGGTCTCTTGCAGGCTCAATGACAGCAGTAAAACTGGAGGGTATCATCACAAGGACATCCTTACTGAAGGATGTTCGACAGCTGTCTCCGCAGCACCAGACTTACTCCCTTGAAGCCTTCCACTCCCTGATCCTGCACTTCGCGCCCAAGCACACTGGGTTTTCATACCATGGCATGTATAGCAGGTCAGTGCTGTCCAATGGAATAACAATGCCGTATTTGATCATACATACACCAGGTTTCGAAAGTGTTCTCAAATGTGTTATTCTGTAGGCTTCTCTTAGCGGCACTGCATTACAACTATAATGCGAACAGAGAGACAGCACGAAGAAGCGATGGTTTGGAGAGGTATAGCGTGCGATATCCACGTTTCAGAAAAGGTGCCTGGGTAGTTGTTCCCATCAAAGAGAAGGCCTCATACGGTAGGCAGTGTCATGCAGTTCTATCATATTTTGACATTTGCGCACAAGACATCTGTGACATCGATCTTTCTTTATACAGTATTTTATCATTATTATGTCTGCAGGTTATGCAACGTCATTAATCGAGGCCCTTTGGGAGAGCTACATGGATTCACCCAAGGCTCTTCAAGAGGTTAGCGCCAATTTGTCAGCCTGTGCACCCGCCCCCATCGCCAAATCCTTCCAACAAATTCCCAAGGAGACGCTACAAAAAATTGAATTAGAATAGTTTTTTTCCCCACACAGGCCAATCATTTAGTTGTGAGTATGTATATATGTACATAGTAAGTATGTTATTTTATTTGGTGATGGTTTTCTGTATGCCGCATGTTTTGTTTTCTCTGTGTGCTGTTTATTGCTTGGGTTTTTTGATTGTTCCAGGAAGTTTATTATAACCTTACATTTTAACCCCTTGCGCTGACCCTAACATCTCTGTTGACTAACATTATCTCTTTATTTTATGGCTATTTATGGCTGTAACCCATTCATTCCTTTATCAGCATCACCATGGTTACCGCCTCACTGCATGTCGCATGTTTTGTTTTTATTGCTTGGGTTTTTGACTTAGTTGTGTGCACAAATCATTCCTTTACAGCTCCATTTGCCCCATAACTCATAAAAAAAATTGTAAGAATCCGAAAGGGACCTCTGTGTGCGCTTTTCTCTTGGATCACTATGCGTCTGCTCTATGTGATATCAGTATGTGTCCGTGAGTGAGTGAGAGAATGTGCTGTGTGAGTGCTGACCCTCAGGTAAGACCACACTATTGCAAGATTATTTTATGTTGGTTTCTTTGTGCCTAACCCTTTTTTTCTTGATTTGTTTACTTTATCAGGCCTTTCAACCTGTCCCTTTTTTCAGTAATCGATCCCCATTACTTGGGATGACCTAATAAACTGTTTTTATATGAATTCACATGTTCTGTGTATTTTATAACATTTTAAGGGCGGTTGAGCGATCGCAACACAAGCATGAGTTAATTCTTGAACTGAAAAATAATTGTATTCATGTTGCACGTGTCAATATGTTTTTTATTCTTCATCCAAACGAGGCCATTGAAAGCCATGATAGGTCTGGTCACCACTCTGAAATTGTTGCCTGATGGCTGAAACCAGACAGGAGGGTAGAGGCTTCCTTATATGCAGGCCAAGAACTCCATAAGCCCAGCGTATAGCCTGCCTGTATGCAGTGTACCGGTATTGCCTAGGGAAATAGGTTGGAAAATTTTTTTTTTTCATGCATGTTTATTGTCTATGCAACACATCTCGAGTCGCCTATAACTGTTTAAGTTGGTTCATAGGACTCTAGAAAAAGAATGCTAAAGTAAACAAACAATTAACATACTCGTGCGTGCTGGCTTGAAGGGGACCATGATCCTGCTTGAAATGTGTGTACGCTATCTTCAGCACAAACGGATTCAGGCAGCATGCATCAAATCCTGGATGCTGAGTGAGGCATGTCACATCTGCTGGTCTTGGGCTGAGCTTCTCGACCAGCGACCAAAACGCACTCACTTCCCTACAGCACAAGCTCTCCACCACAGATTCCATAGGACGGCACCGCCCACACAAACACCTGCCAAACACAGCGACACAGACACGCTTACTACTCTCCCTCTCTCGGTAAGCGGTACCCTGACGGTGTCAATGACAATCAATCACGAGGAGTAGAATTGAAAATAATCACCGCTGAATTCATGACCAGCCTACGTGACCGGCGGCTACCGGGTACGTTTGCAACAACACTTCCACCGTAGGAATATGTAAAAGCTTAGAAATAAAGACTAGGCAAAATATGTACCGGTAGTTACTGGAGCTAGGACACCTCACCGACTCTCCACCCATTCTCCTCTGACCATGAATTTAATTGGCTTTGACGGCCATCAATCCTCGGCAATTCCTCATTCGCCCCCTCACGTCTAACAGGCTCGAAATTATACGGCTGTGGGCCATCATAAATGTAATTTGTGGTTCTTGCCACCTCTTCCTCAACCCAGTTAGACGCCATAGTTCTAGTACTAGGCTGAGGCTACCTTCCACCACGACTCCCTACCGTGACGTCACCACCGAACGACGTTAGAAAACACCCGTTACTACAAAAAACGACAAAAACTGGACTTTAACACCATTTTGGAGACATTTGATGAATTCTATATATATTTTGAGTGCTTTATGTATCCATTAATCGAAACTTCCGGTTAACCTGCACCATGGGCTTTAAGCTAAAACATGCTTAGATAAAGTTGTTAAATTGTGTTGTTTAAAAACGCAAAAAGATGTTGTAATGTTTCAGAAATATGTTTGAAATGTGTAAAATAATTAAAATAGCTTTCAAAACAGGTATTTAGAAAAAAAAATTGGGGGGGGGGGCTCAGCTGAATTTTTTTCTCTGAGGCGGGGCTCACTCTCACACTTTGAAAACCCCTGGCCTTGATAGATATTAAGGCTGGGGGTAAACGATTATTTATCAAACGATTAATCGGGCGATTATTTTAACGATTAGTCGACTAATCTAATGACCAATTGGACGTTTGTTTTTGTTTTTTTTCTGTTGCTCGATTAATAAAAAACATAATGTATCTCAAATAAATACCAAAAAATTCTTAATAATATACTTTATTTAATACGGAACCCGTAAAGGGACATGAAAAAAATGTGTGCGCATACTCTCTTGCGCTCCGCCTCCAACTACGAGATGGTTAGTTACATCTTTCCTGCTGTCGGCTCCCAGACCGAGGAGCACAGGTGATACGTTCCCTCCAGGTCCGATGCGCTCTCGGGGGCATGACCCTTCACTTTGACCGACAGTGAGTCTGCGTATAGGTCGGAATATGATGGAATGAAGCGGCCACCGATTCTTGACAGGCTGGGTATTTTATTCTTACACACAACCGGACTCGTTCATGACTTCACTAGACTGACACGCACGCTATCGCTCGCTCGTCCACCTACTCGCTGACCACACACGAGATACTTTCTCGTGCGCACGATACTTTCTCGTGCGCACGATACTTTCTCGTGCGCACGATACTTTCTCGTGCGCACGATACTTTCTCGTGCGCACGATACTTTCTCGTGCGCACGATACTTTCTCGTGCGCACGATACTTTCTCGTGCGCACGAGATACTTTCTCGTGCGCACGAGATACTTTCTCGTGCGCACGAGATACTTTCTCGTGCGCACGAGATACTTTCTCGTGCGCACGAGATACTTTCTCGTGCGCACGAGATACTTTCTCGTGCGCACGAGATACTTTCTCGTGCGCACGAGATACTTTCTCGTGCGCACGAGATACTTTCTCGTGCGCACGAGATACTTTCTCGTTTGAGATGCTCCAACATTGCTGTCGTGCTCTTGTGATATGCCAACTCCATTTGGCAAAGAGTGCAAATCACAACACCTTTCCGTTTAGGACTTAACTTGAAGTATTTCCATACCTTTGATGATTTCGTGCACGGACATTTTCCTTTATTGTGACTTTCGTCCATTTCTCCGTCGAAAATCGTCGACGGAGAAATTTGACGTTGACGAATTTTTGACGTCGACACGTCGACATCATCGCTACAGCTCCAATAGATATGTTCCATTATTTGCCTTGCGGAGCCAACCAGTCCTGTGCACGTATGCAAATTAGCCATGTGCGCCAATGTCTATTTGTTTTGAGTGCGACGAATGAGTGCAGATCATGATTTGCAGATGCAGATCAGTGAAACATATTTTAGCCTACTACAGCACGCAGGGTTTTTTGTTCTCGGTTGTAATTAGCCTACATTTTAGGAGTTTATTTATATTGGGGGTAGAGATGTCCGATATTATCGGCCCACCGATATTAGCATAAAAATGTAATATCGTTCAATATCGGTATCGGATTTTTTTTGCCTTAAAACCGATAAAATATACATATTTTTTTTTTTTATTTATAGCTCAAATGTTTTCAAAATTGTGCAGTACAAATATGAGTCAATTGTAATTGACTCATATTTGTGCATTTATTCAATTAAGGTTATTGAGTTTTAGTTAAAGAAACATACTGCTATGTTGCACATAGTTGTTCAGGTACAATGTTTTATCATTTGTGAAGTCAAGTTTGCCCTATTTGTTGTGGGCATTGTCAAGATTATCTCAGGGAGAGTGTAATCCAAACTGTTGTCTGAGACCATTAAAAAATAAAAAATAAACATGGCACTTTTCCCTTAAATTAAGTTGAAGTATTTTTCTTATTTTGCACAGACAATGTTAACATTTGGAAAGCCTTGTTGCATTCAAGAATGCATCCAGTGGGGCATCACAATAACATTAAGCATGTTGTGTTAATTCCACAACAGGAGATATGTAATGTTACCTAAATTAGGTTTGAGGAAAAATAACCCAAATATCGACACCGGTATCGGCTGATATCGGAATCGAAAATTTAGAGTTGGACAATATCGCATATCGGCAAAAAAGCCAATATCGGACATCCCTAATTAGGGGGAATCACTGTCCTACTTGTTGTCGAAGCACTTTATCCAACAAGCAAAACCATCTCGGCAATATGGCCAAAAGTGTATGGGAGAGTTCACTCTTTGATATGGCTGTCTGTACTAAAAGCATACGGCTCCTTTAAATGCGACTGCATAATTGAATTGTACGTCATGAGCGACTTGAGCGACCAAAGCGAACAGAAATATTCGCAGCGAAACTTTGTGAGCGACCAAAGCGCTCTTTGACGCTTTGGTCGCTCCTGGTGTGGACGTACGGTAAGCCATACACAAATTATCAAATATATTAAAGAATAACAAATCATTACGCATGGATGAATGAAATAGTATTTTTTTGTCATCACGTCGTAATACGTCACCATCAAGCGTCCGCTTAGTAGAACAACACAGACGACACGTTACTGACTGTTGCTTATTTGGAGCAGCACATTTTTATATTTCCGCGTGTGAGCTAGAACTAGGGATCGACCGATACCGATTTTTTAGGGCCGATACGATACCGATATTTTTCATCAGCCTTAGCCGATACCGATTTTCTTGAGCCGATTTTTTATTTATTTATTTTATTTTTTTAAAGGAACATTTATTGAACTTCAATATAAAAAACAATATTTAACAAATAGTAAAAACAGGTGAAGTAGAACAAGTAGATGAACAATATTTAACAAATATTAAAAACAGGTGAGGTAGAACAAGTAAAATAAATAATAATAAAAATAAAAATTAATGCAAAAATCAGCCGCGAATCGGCCGATACCGATACACGTAAAAAACGCGAATATTGGCCGATAATATCGGCCAACCGCTATATCGGTCGATCCCTAGCTAGAACCCCAATTTACCCACCTGGACCCTGCACACACTGGTGGTTTATTGGGTTTCATTCTGTTGTAAATGCGACGGCTCCGCTGTTCCAGGGGTGGGGGGGAACAGCGAATCTCCACAGAGATAACGCAGCGATATGATCATGAGCAGTTGACTTCTAACTTGATAAAGTGAAATGTGAGAGAGAAGGTGATGCAGTCGTATTAAACAAAGACGTTGAAAGATGGTGCGATCTACGAGAGACGCAAATTAGTCCGGGGTTCAATCCCCACCGAATCAGTGTTTTAGGAAGGAATGCTCGAGAAATAAAAAAAAAACTTTTCATGTCATTTATTTTCCATTTCTTTGAATATTCTAAATTGACTGACCATAGTATTTTTTCTCAACAGAAGTGGTCAGTGGTGAGTTTCTTGGCTGCCTGCCGCGAAACTCACCTGAATGGAATTTATGTGGCTGCAATTTTCCATGCAGTGTCTTTGTCATTGTGACAAAGGCTTATCAGTAACATTAACATTAACTTTACCATGAGTTTTTGCAAGGTATATTTGGGTTATAGGGATATTGTAAGACATATTTATTATATAAAAAGTAAATTGTTAGGCCTAATTTCTCTGATATAAAGGAAATTACAAAAATAAGCCAAGATGTCTCAGCCACACCCACAGTGTCTATTGTCTATGCTAGGGTACTTATCTATTCATTCAAAAATAATGTAACAATTCGCATTTGATAGTAGAAAATCATCTATTGCAATAGTTTGAACAGTGTCCACTCATTTTTATATCCTATATTTTTATATCCTTTTATTTATTTATTTTTTAATTATATTAATAAAATAAAAAATACATAAACTTTGATTTATCCTTTTTTTAATGTCTCACGGTTGACGTCACGTCTGTCTGTCTGTGCATCTACCTATATATATCAATCTTATTCACTTCAGAATGTCCCCTTGCGGCCTCTGCTGACAAAGAAAGAGCATTGCATCCTTGGAAAAAAAAATTCTCCATAATAGCCTTCCCGGTCTAAATTATTTATTTTTTTAACACAGGGTGGTACAACAGACATATTTAGGAAAAGTCAAGAAAGTAGGGATTTGGAACGTGATCGAGTGCAAAGATATATTTTATTTCACAGGGGTCATTTGACCACTTCGACGGCTGTTCTAGTGTTAAGGAGGTTGAATAGCCCTGCTTTAAACCAACTAATATTTTGTACCACAAAGTGCGGCAACGTCTAGTCGCCAACACCCTGAAAACAAGCAGCTGATTTCCATGGCATGGAAGTGACCAACAGAAAATCAGACCTGTATAGGTTTTGACGATGACGAGAGGTCCGATGGCTCGATCTGACGGTATTTTGGGAAAATACATCTAATCTTCAAGTCTACCTTGGATGTTGCATTAGGGAGATACAATAAAAAGGAAAACTCTCCACGGTGCAACACAGGACGGACGGACGCCCGCCACAACATGTTTGGAACATTCCAGAGACGGGGGGAGAAGGCTTCAGCTCATGTGACCACTGGCCTGGAGGCTCCGTGGTGTAAATTAAAAACCTGAGACTGCGGCCCCTCGCACAAGGCCCCAGTCACACAACTGGAGACTAGGATGCATCTGGAAACACAAGCCAGGACACCACATAGTACCAACGACAAGAAGAAATGCTAATAAAACCAAGGAATGTCAATGCGGACTGAGATGCAGTTTCACAATCAGTGTTCATTATAAATAGCACATAAAGGCTTAGTTATCAAATCCATGAGTTTAGATTAAACCAGTCATCTTAATCCAGCCATCTGCCAGGCCATACAGTGCACTACACAGACACAGCAATGTTGCATCAATACACATAACTGTGTGTGAAATGCTTCGCCCCCTTGTGATTCCCATGGGACAAGTACTTTTCTATTGTTGCACTATTGCATTTGTCCTTGGGAGCCAAATGTCAACTGCTAAAAGAATGTGTACAGTTTTGAGAACACAACTGATTAGCCTGTGTTTACTTTAATTTCGTAGGGTTGAGAAAATAATCAGACCCCCGTTGCTGTACACTCTTGGTTGAAGATTTACACACTGAAAAGTCATTGTAAAGAATTTTCCCTCCGCATAAAGTTGCCTTTGAAGGACCCCTTATGATTTTTATGTTAAGATATTAATCTGAAAATCTGAAAAGATTGTAGATTAGTGTTACTCTACAAGAAAATGAACTAATCGAACAAGAGTTATAGAAATTGCACTTACATCGCTACATTTTGTAGATGTAAACTATGGTAAAATTTTTGTATTGTGCAATTGCCATATTTTAATAAAACATTGGCATTACACCCAAATATATCAATATAGTCTAGTTAATGCTCAGATAGAATAAGGCGAAATGCCAGCGTTTCAACAAGTCTGCAAAAACCAAACATGGTAAAAAACAAAAAGCCCCCACTTCTACTGGAATAAAATGAAGACAGCTACACTCGCCACGTTCCGCTTCCCCCCCTCCCGACATGCAGAGCTCTTATTGGCCCTCACACACTAACGAACATCATGTACTACTGGGCTCATATTAGGTTCATGTGACTCTGCTCCTCTGAGCGGGGGACTGGCTCCTGCCTCTGAATGCGTGTTCCTACACGTCCTGTGCCCTGGGACGCATGGGGTAGTCTTCGCTCCTACAGGTCGCTCATGAAGGGGGCTTAAAGCAGACCCCGTTTCTCCAGAAAGACGAACCGTGTTAATTAACAATTTTACTGCACACACTGGCAACTCAACATAAGGCCACCATCAGCAGGAGAGGGGATAACACGCATCAGACACAGGGGGGGTTCATCCATGACAGATGACCTGGCCGGACCGTCTGTCTGTACAGGGCGGGCCCGAGTCCGCCTATGAACCGGGCTGAACCGGTGGACTCGTTAGATTGGGCCAGTGAGTGGTGGGTCTTCTTTCTCACGACGAGAATTAGTTTATTTGTAAATAATGCATTGAATTACTTAATTTAGCCGTTGTGGCGGTTATGATAGCCGAAACCCAGCTGGTCACGCTGGACTTAACGCCAGGAACCAGTTCCGTCCCGGATACTTTGTAACTTTGTTTCAGGTAACGGTTAAATCAGTAGATCCAAAAAAATATATCATGCATCTTGAAACGACATTTATATGATTGGACTTGGCTGTAGGGGCCAGTGCAGTGAGTAACGTGTCGTCTGGGCCCTGCATGAACCTGCCGCCCGCTAGCACTCCGCAGGTAGCTCCCCGTGTTTACTAGTGGTTAGCGGTCCGCCGTTAGCCTGTTAGCTCCCCGTGTTTACTAGCGGCTAGCGGGTCACATGTCACCGCTGCCTATGCGCTAAACTATTGTTAGCTTTGAAGCTAACCAACGCACATGGGACACACACCACCTACACACCATATCACAATCATGAGTCCACAACGCCACGATCACATGACACCCACACCCACACAACCCGACCGTGTCGCACTGTGGGACGCGGTGCTCACCACGTCTCCTGGTTGCTGAACTTCTTGGTGATGACTTTGCCCAGCTCCAGCCCCAGCCTGTCGGCCACCTTCTGCGACAGGTCGTGGTGAGAGCTCCCGCTAAAAAGCACGATGTTGGGCATGGCGCCAACGGGACAGAACACACTTCTACGGTGATTAAAAGAAAAGAGGGTCCAGACCGGGGTGGCTCTTCTTCTTCCACGACCCCCGCAGTGAAGGGTCAGATAAGAGTGAAAGGTAGGGCTAGTGTCGCGGACTTCGCATGGCGGTGGCACGAGTGACAAGTTTGTGTTTGCTCGATAAATGGAAGTGGAAGTGGCCTCACGTGATTGGCTTGCTTGAGGTTCCAGCACACCGCCCACCATTTCCGTTTAGAGGACACGCCCCCGGACGGGTTCCTAAGGGGCGCGCTCTGACTTGCACAGCTGACCACGAGATCGCACGTTGCTTTCTTGTGATCAGGAGAGCAGTTTTAGCAGAATACCCCTCGAGGAACGAGTTAGTTCATTATGATGTATAATAACCAGGGCCTGATCACCACCGAGTCCACATGCAGTGTAGGCGGAACTCAGTGGTGGAACGAGCTCCCTGACGTTCTCAGGACCGCAGAGTCGCTCACTATCTTCCGAAAAAGACTCAAGACTCACCTGTTCAGAGTCCACCTCGACTCTGCATAGCCACCCTCCCACTTCTGGCCACCATTGTACACTGTATTGTATTTTGTTGTATTGTATTGTATTATAGTACTTAACTGTGTAGCATCTGCAGTAGCTGCTATCATTGCTGTAACACGAGGACATGGTTAGCCTAGCGATTGTTGTACTTGCACTTGGTTCTATGAACATCCTTTCTGTACCGACAGCGATATATTGTTGCACTTCTTATGACAAATGTACTTATTGTAAGTCCCTTTGGATAAAAGCGTCTGCTAAATGTAAATGTAAGTGTAGGGCCTGATCACCACTGAGTCCACATGCACTGTATAACCAGGGCCTGATTACCACTGAGACCACATGCAGTGTATAACCAGGGCCTGATCACCACTGAGTCCACCATGGACCTGCCGTACACATGCTTATAATTATAATAGTTAATTAGGACACACACATAATTGTACATACATTGTACATGCATATGTATAATATGTACACATAATATGTATAGTGTACATGTGTATCATTGTACATGCATACATAATTGTACATACAAACGGATTTCCTAAAGAAGGACATTTACTTCCAGTGAAAACGTATTTGTATTTTTTCCTTTTCCATCAAATTAAATCAGATGGCTGGCCATGGTAAGTCGTTTTCTTAAGACGTATCTAGTTATTTTACTTCGGTTCACGATCCTCGTAAGAGCCGACCCCGATTATCTTGGTGGTGTGGAACATAAACTAGACAGCAACAGGAGCATCTCTGTAGACTATGTACCACTCAAAACCTCCGGAAATATAACTCCCTATGTTAATTCTTAATTAAATCAAATGCATAATTTCAAGAGAAAAATACCAAACAATGATCAATTACTCCCATCATCTTTCGGAAATATATTTTATAGATGAAGGGATGAAATGTCCGAAGCGTAGGTCCCAAAGAATGTTAACTTTTTTTTAATCAATACAGAGACAAACAACAAAGTAAAAATAACATTATTTTCCATTTGCATGAAAACCAAGAATAACTCTTGAGCCACAGTGGTATTTAGATAGAACTGGCCGAGGCGGTCGTCGACAGTTGAACCGAGATGCCCAGTTTCTGAACTTTCTCCTCCTCTTTCTCTCTCCCTCTCCCTCTCCCTCTCCCCTTGTCTCTCCCTCTCTCTCTGTCTCTCTCTCTGTCTCTCTCTCTGTCTCTCCCTCTCTCTCTCTCTCTCTCTCTGTCTCTCTCTCTCTCTCCCCCCCCCCCCCCCCCCCAGGGGTTAACTTAGTGCCGGTGTAAAATGCCAGAGGAACATTCTTTGGGAGAGTCCACGACTGAGAAGGCAGAGCAAAAGTCTCTTAAATACATTTTCTGATTTGTCCATAAATTGTTGTCTCAGTGCTGGATTCTACAATATCAAATGTTTTTTTCTTCTTCTTTTCTTTATCTTTGTTAGTCGTGTTGGACAAAGTTAGTTTTTCAGAATTCTGTTGCACAGCGAGGAAGGCGGAGTCGGCCCCGTTTCCCATGGATACTTGATTGCCATGGGAGACTGGGTTCCCGCCCCCCTCCTCCGCCCAGTGTTCTTCTTCTATTGTGCAAATACAACATTATTATCGTTACATAGACTAGCAGGCATGCTGACGCACAAACCATGCAAAGAGTTCAAGTTGGCGCGAGTAGACAGCAGAAACCAAAAAAAACTTCCTACGAAAGGCAAAGCAAAAAAATAACGCTAACAACAACAAAGTTAAGCCAAATCAAACTAACAGTTGGAATGTTTTGTTAAGAAATTAACAACAAACGAAAAATGTACTCTACGACCACATTAACATGATGGTTGCTATTAATCGTTACCGTTTTTGTGAAAAATCGAAAAGTAGATTTGTTATAAAAAGTAAGCTGGACCGTAGTGATAGTCTGAAGTAGCCACCTCCCATTGTCTGACTGCACATATCCCGCTCCTTTAAATAAATGGTCATCAGGGTATCGTTACGTTGTGGGTTTATTTCCGTAACTAGCCAAGTGCAATCCGTTTTCCCACGACACAATGCTGGCCCTTCCGATGGCTGATAACATTGCGTCATGCGGATTGGCAACAGAGAGATCAAATGTAAAAAAAAATCAGAATAAGTGTTTAAATTAAACTCAACTCTAAAGGTGCGGCCACACCAACCGCGTTGCTCGCGTTGGACACCGCGAGTACCGCGCCTAACCTGAAGCTTGACCGGTGTGTGGTGGTTCAACGCTCCACCGCGCCAACGCAGCTAGATGAGTCCATGTCCATGCAAGTGAACGGAGCGTTCCCTCTTCGTCATAACTATCAAACCAAACATCCTTCACATTCACTGAGCAAAAATTATGAAATTAAAATGCACATTTCTCGCTAATTCTTTTTCCATAAACGCATTTAATGGCGTAACTATGTAACTATTTCCACCCAGAATAAAGAAAGATGTCGGCCGTGGCTGCGCTGGAGTCCGAGGTAGGAAACCCAAACGCCGCGTTTGGGTGCATGATAGAGTTTAGATCGGGTTAGATTAAATAATCTCGGATATAAATAACACGGGTTAAATAACTTCACATGGTGTGTCTGGTGTGTTTCCAGCATTCATAGTGTTGATCAGCAGAGAAATAGTCCGCCAAGACGTTGAGGTTGCTGAGCAACCAGAGACTCTGTCCATGCAAGTGAACGGAGCGTTCCCTCTTCGTCATAACTATCAAACCAAACATCCTTCACATTCACCGAGCGAAAATTCTGAAAGTAAAATGCACATTTCTCGCTAGAAATGTTTCCATAAACGCATGTAATGGCGTAACTATGTCACTATTTCCACCCAGAATAAAGAAAGATGTCGGCCGTATGCTTCTGTGCAAGCTCACTACTCTCTGCCAGTGACGTCGGGTCAAGCTCCACGCTGATTGGCTACCGTGGCTTAGCGTCACGCGTTGAAGCGTGACGCTGAACTCCGGGCGTTGGTGCGGTGGGCGCGGTACTGCGTTTACGTGCGTAATTACGTGCAACTTCCGCGCCTAAAGCCCCCAACGCAACGCTTCACCGCTTCACCGCGCCTAGACCAATGGTTCCCTATGCAAAAATGCCGATTTTCAACGCCCCTACCGCGAGCAACGCGGTTGGTGTGGCCGTACCTTTATACTCTTGAAATAAAATAGTGCAGTCAATGACTTGAGTGCCAAGGTCATTGTTCACTAACATTACGACAAGCCGACCTTCTCAGAAAAACTAGAGTTTTTCTGCAAATAAACGTTCTACTAAGAGGCCAACGTCGTACAGCAAGGTATATAAATACACACAGGACTGGGACCCACAGCCGGGAGGAGGCCCGAGGAACGACGAGGGGGGATAGGAGCAGGGGTGTCCCTTCTCTATGAAAGTAAAAGAGAGAGAGGGAGGGAGAGAGGGAGAGAAAAAGAGGGGGAGAGAAAGAGGGAGAGAGAGGGGAAGACTGATAGACAGAAAGAGATAGAGAGACGACAAGAAAGAGAGATGTAGGAGAAAGATGGATGTACAGAAACGAAGATGGATAGGGTGAACTCAGAAAGAAGGAAAAAATGAATGAAAAATGAGTAAACGACTAATAAAGTAACGACAGCACTGGTTGCGATTCCCTTGCCCATCCAGAAAAAAAGGACAGGTCACGGGTTGAATGACATGAAAAAAGTTAGAAAAATATACATCAAATAAAAATGGACACATTTACAACACACATTTGATATGGAAATAACAAAAACAGCACCAAATCGGTGAAAAATAAACAACAATGGTAGGCGTAAAAGTCTACAAACAGGCCACCATTAATGCTCTGCTCCGTAAAACATATTGAATTCGATGTACACGGCTGGACGTTGGGCCAGGGACCCAGGGGGTCGCAGCCAGGCGAGCAGCCAAGAGCTGCTTAGAAAGTAGTGATGGCTCCTCAAGTACAGGAACATGGTAGAGAGATGGTTCCTCAGTTAGGAGTGCTTGTCCACCAGTGTTTACTAGCCATGTATTGGAGGGAGGGGGACGGGGTTGGAAATGCAAATGCATGCTTTGGCTTCAGTGGCTTGGCTTTTTTTTTTTTTGTGTGTTTGCGTTTTTGTTTTGGGATAACATTCAAAGAATCTTCAGGGAAAATATGGGGCCTTTCCGCCCCAATGCATGCTGGTAGGCTGATGGGTTGTGTTTTTCGTACGAAGCCATCACTCAGGAAGGGGGAGGGGTTTATAAAGGGCTGGGCTACATAGAAGGCTGAACTTTCATTTCCCTAAAATTTAGCATCAATCTAGCGTCTTCCAGCGGGTGACCTGTCAACCCCTTTTTATTCCCTCCCGCCACTGAAGCCTGCCTCTACTCCCCTTAAGCAATGAGTGTCTTCTCATTTTTCTCACAGAAAAAGATTCATTCCAAGGGAAAGAAAAAATCCAAACCAAAACCACACCCTCAACAGACCAAGTCTTTGAAAGAAGTAAATGTTCCACGTAAACATGCTGACCGCTCCTCTTGTCATCGTCTCATTCTGCGCTGCAGGGACCTGCATTCTTTAGCCACAGGGGCCACAAAACTAAGTAGTATCTTGTGACTTAAGGCAATCTTCTTTTCCTGAATCCACCGGATTTTCCTGAAAACCGGTGGATCTGCACCAAGGCACTCCTCCAGTCCGTCAGTATCGGACCGAACGCGTCCGGGACCCGCACGCCGGTCCCCTGTGTCTAGGGCCCCGACCGTCGTCCAGGGCAACAGCTCATCCAATGGCGGCGTTTGCTATGGGGACGGTGCGGTGCGGCGGCGGGACCCGGGACCCGTCTCAAAGTCCACAGTGAACGCATCTCGTTACAGAATGCCGACGAGCCCCCAGGCCGGTCGTCGTGGGCCCAGCGGCTGGGGGATTGTTTTTGTAGGCAAAATTTGTTGAGAAAATAATGGTACAAATGAATCAAAGGACTGACCAACTGTGTGTTGGCCAAAGGGTTCCGGTGGCAATGGCCACACGTCCACTGTACTCTGCACCGTGAGTATTTTACAGCTCTCCTCCGCCGCCTCAAGACTTCAAATGGGCTAGCACCCTAGCCTTCAGGCCGGGTCATGTCGCTAGCCACCGTCGCGAATGCTAACATGGTGGGGGGGGGGGGGGGGGGGTTGCTAAGACTGGCACAAAATGTGTGTGACCAAGCGAGTGTTGCTAAGCAACGCACGCAAGCTTCAGGATGTATTTTTTTGTTTCCTTTTATCGATTTTGAGTCTGCCATCTTCTGATTGGCTCCCTACTCGTGAGGCTGAGCCCGCCCACGCCCTCTCATTGGTTAGAGGGGCCGCCCATCGAGGTGACTGATGTGCCGGGCGGTAAATGAAGGTAACGGTCTAGGCTCTTTCGAAAAAATCGAAGGAGGCGTTTCTCCAGAGCGACCGATGAGGGCGATGTAACACAGAGATGGCTCCCCTCTGCTACAGTGGTTCCCCCTCTTCCATTGGTTCCTCCTGTTGCCTAGGGGACAACAAAGAAAGGTGCATTTCAAAACACAAACGCAACATGACCCTATAACCTATGATCTTTCCTTTTGTTGTTCACTAATTGCTCGCTAAGAAAAGATAGCTCGCTAGCATTAGTTCAATGAAGCTAGCGGTAGCTAGAGATAAAGTCATCGCAGACTTTGAACCGATAATCAATATAAATAAGAGCAGACAGGGAGTGAGTGTCCAAAAGTGACCCTGCATTCCATATTTTTTAAACCAGTTGAAAGAGATTAGCTTAATCCTGTTTTAAAACAAACATGATTAAAACAAACTGTATAAAAGGGTTATTTAGTGTAATTTATGGTTAGGCAATCATCGTGTATCTTAGCATGAATGTACACTTGTAGTGTAATGTAGGCCACAAACCACAACCTTTACAATACAGTTTAAACAGAGGGTGATAACTTTACAGAGTAAATAAGTTATACCTTTCAAATGTATAAAACATACTTAATGTATGAACTAGGGCTGCAACTAACAATTATTTCAATAATCGATTAATCGTTGAATCTGGATACATCGATTACATTACTTCAAATTCACAGTGCAGACTGAAATGTAAAAACAACAGGTTATTGCTCCAATGTCCCTGAGCCATTTAAAGTAACATTAAATGATAAAATATCTATAAAAACATAACTGGAAAAACACAAAAAAAACATACAATGTATTATATACATTTATGTATACATCTATAAAAATGAAAAGACTCCTTTCTTTTATAAAGTGCACAAAATGAGGTTTTCAGTTGTTTAAGTCAAACCGGTAAAAGGGATTCTGTTAAATTTTGTTAGAAGACCAATCACAGCCCTTACGTCTCTGTCCGTCTCCGTACGCATCGACAGATAGTTAAAAAAAATTGGATACACACGTAGAGCTAAGGAGAGGGTCTCCGACAGGCTCTCCATCGACGGAGGGCTCTCCATGTCTACGTACAGCACTTTACTGAGGACTATAAATCCACCTTTGAAGGGTCCATGCATGAAGCATGGACCTGTGGGCGTCGGCAGTTCCGCCCCTACGAGTGACGTATTAATTGCGCGACTCAACGAATCGATGACAGAATTAGTTGCCACCGCTTTTAGTAATCGATTTTTATCAATTTTATCGATTCGTTGTTGCAGCCCTAGTATGAACGAAAAGATTGCATATAGATTTAATTGTTTTGTGTTCATTAATTCATGTTACCATCGTCATCATCATCCTACTGATATTTTATTCACCAATATTTGTTCTCTTGTTTGTACATACACACTTTACTACAACTCCCACAATGCCGTGCAGCAGGGGGGCCTCACCTGTGCTCCATAGCGTTGCTATTGGCAACGGAGAGTGAGGCCATGGCGTGGACGGTCTCTGCCTCCTCCGAGTCGCCTCGCTTGGCCTCCAGCAGGGAGAGACCCAGCCTGGTTGCAGACCGCTGCACAGCACGCCAGTACTTACCTGGAGGGGGAGGGGGGGAGACAGAGAGGGAGGGGGAGGGAGGGAGGGGGAGAGAGAGGGAGGGAGAGAGAGAGAGAGAGGGAGTGAGAGAGAAAGAGAGAGAGGGAGGGAGACAGAGAGGGCAGAGGGGAGAGAATGGAGATAGAGAGGTAGAGTTGGTGGGGGACAGATGGGTTCAGAGAGAGAGAGAGAGAGAGAGAGAGAGAGAGAGAGAGAGAGAGAGAGAGAGAGAGAGAGAGAGAGAGAGAGAGAGAGAGAGAGAGAGAGAGAGGATGTAGAGGTAGGGAGAGAGAGAGAGAGAGAGGATGTAGAGGTAGGGAAAGAGAGAGATTGATGTTTGGAGAAATTAGGGCGTTTCATCTTTATAAACATTTAGTGAATTCCAGTATCTTTCCAGCTGGTACAACCCTACACCACGACACCAGAGGGTCTTCGATCTAAGGACCCGAGAGACCATCCCAGTGTGATTTGGGGCCGGCCACACCCCCAGAACACATGGTGTGGTGATCCTGGCCTTCAAACAATAGGATCACCAATTCACACACAAGGGGGCAGTATAGCATTTAAAACCCCAAAGCTAGTGAAGACGGGAGGAGTCTTTAAAAGGGTCCGCCCAGAGGAGTCTTCTGTGCTGCCCTCTCGCCCAGTGGAGGGCGAGAGACTCCTCTCTCTCTCTCCCCCCACTCCTCTCTCTCGCTCTGCCCCCACTCCTCTCTCTCCCCCAACTCCTCTACCTCTCCTCTCTCCCCCTCCTCTCTCTGCCCCCCGCAGGCTGTCGTGTGTGAGCCAAAACCCTGTCATGATTCTGTGTTCCCTCATGCAGATATCACATAATGACCAGTAAACCTGCCCTGCGCATGTCTGTTGACGTGTGTGTGTGTGTGTCGCAAATGCTGTCATATGTATAAACGGTGTCGAAGTTTACAGCAGGAGATGTCCTGAGTGGACCTTTTCCCAAAACAGAGAAGAGAAGCCTTGTCGTATTCCTTGTATGCTATTTTGCAATACGCCTCTGAATGTGTGGAAATGTAAGCCGACACCAACCGTGAAAATCTTTGTTAAAGCCCCTCCCATTTTGCTTCAATGTGTCTCTTATTTTGTATTACTATCTCTTATTTTTCGCAGTGTCTCTTCATTTTTGGTTGCGTCTCTCTTTATTTTAGAGGCACAACAACACAACAACAACACAATAAGAGGCTATAGTTGTGTCTCTTATTATTGTGTAGTAGTGTCTTTTATTGTGTACTACTATGGTTTCTTATTTTGGACTAGTGTCTCCTATTGTGTAGTAGTGTCTCTTATTGTGTACAAAGATGGTGTGTTATTGTATAGTAGTGTCTCATATTTTGTAGTAGTGTCTCTTATTGTGTAGTAGTGACTCTTATTGTTTAGTTGGGTCTCTTAATGTGTAGTAGTGCGGTTAGGGGTGGTTCCAGCGGCGGTAGGACCTACTGTGCATCTCGATGACCTTCCCCAGGGATCGGACGGCGTTGGGGTTGGGCCGCTGCTCCAGGACCGCCTTGGGCAGCGGATCCAGCTGGGGACGGAAACACAAAAACAGTTGATGACCTCATTGTTCTTTATTAATAATTCAAAAGAAGGGAAATCGGGTTCTGTATTAAAAGCATTATACTTGTATTTTGATTTAAATTATTGTAATCATATAATATGCTATTAATCATCATTAGTGTTGCTGAATTTTCTCCATCCATTCCCAGGCCATGGGATGTAGTATTAGTTATTTTGCGTTTCTGTTGAAGTTCTAGTACTTTCCACCAGGGGTCAGTGTCACACCGGAGCAAAAGGGAGCCGAACCAGAATCAGCTCATTGATAACGATACACACAGGGGCCATTTTGCTCAAGGACCCTCTACAGAAGAGACTGCAGACGTGGGGAATCGAACCCGGAACCTTTTGTTACCTCCTGGCCCAGCAGGGCAGCCACACAAGCCTCCGAAGCGTCACAGATTGCGGTGAGGTCGTGACCCCCCTCCAACGCCAGAACCACCCTCCCCCCGGCGAGGGTCATCAGCTGACGGGTCAGGTGACCGAAACCTGGGGGAACAAGAGGGCATTAGAGAGAGAGAGAGAGAGAGAGAGAGAGAGAGAGAGAGAGAGAGAGAGAGAGAGAGAGAGAGAGAGAGTGAGAGAGATGGAGCAAGGGAGTAAGAGATAGAGTGGAGAGAGTGAGACAAGGAGAGAGGGAGGGAGAGTATGTGAGAGAGAGATAGAAAGAGAGCATCAAAGACAAATACATGCAGAGCACGATAGACGACAATAGCAATCTCAAAAGCTTTATTTACGCAGGTACTGTCATGGTCTGTCGTGTTTTGGTGTGTTTCCCTGTGTTTCCCTCCTGTGTTGATTACTGCTCCCTCCCCTAAAGTGTCTCAGCTGTTCCTCGTTGCATGTCTTGTGTTTGTTACCTAAGCCCTTGTCTTTCCTTTGTTCCTCGTGCTGTCATTGTGGTTTGTTGGTCCTGCGTGTTCTCTATGGTTACCTGTGTTCCCTTGCTCCTTGCTTCTTGCCTTAGCCTTTTGGCGGAAATAAAGTGCAGTTTTCCCTAAACCGTCTGCATCTGGGTCCTACCTGCCTGCCCCCACAACCCCAGGTACAAATTGTTGACTAAGGCGGTCCACCACTGGTTGCTCTGCCCTCTCTCCAGTGGTTGATCTGCACTAGCAAGTGCAGCGCTGATACAGCTGGGATGGACTGAATGTATCAGTGAACCCTGCAGGAGCCGCCCACCACCCCTCTCTCCACGGAGCTGTTGCTGGGCAGGTTCAACTCACATTTGGAGGTGAGCATGTAGCCCCCCAGCGGAGGGGGATGTCCCTCCACAGCGTCGAAGCCCGACGAGATGAGCACCACATCGGGGGAGAACTCACTGGCGATGGGCATCACCACCGTCCTAAGGACCATAGAGGAAGTGATGTCATGGAGAGAGAGAAGTGATCTCACGAGATAGAGGAGAAGTGATATCATAGAGCGAGTGGAGAAGTGATCTCACGAGACAGAGGAGAAGTGATCTCACGAGACAGAGGAGAAGTGATATCATAGAGCGAGTGGAGAAGTGATTTCACGAGACAGAGGAGAAGTGATATCATAGAGCGAGAGGAGAAGTGATGACATGGAGAGAGGAGGAGAAGTGATGTCATGTAGAGAAAGGAGAAGTGATGTCATGGAGAGAGGAGGAGAAGCGATGTCATAGAGAGAGAGGAGGAGAAGTGATGTCATGGTGGCAAGAAAAGGCGGTGGGTTGGGGGATGTGGATGAGCAATGTCACACTGTGTATTCAAATGTGTGTGTGCTGTGATCAAGAACTGTTTTTATTGTAGATTTATTGCTCAATTAGAATTTTGTGTGTGTACATGTAAATGTGTGCATAGGTGTGTGTGTGTGTGTTTGTGTCTCGTGTGAATAGGTGAGTTACCTGAAGGCAGCCAGGTACTCTGCGTCTCCCATGGGGGGGTCCAGACCCCCGGTAAATGCTATGTTGACGTTGAAACCCACCCCTGCACCACTGCCCACCTGCACAAACACACACGTATACGTGCACATTAGAAAACACACTATGAAGACGCTGATTGACCAAAACAGATTCTTACATGCACACACACACACACACACACACACACACACACACACACACACACACACACACACACACACACACACACACACACACACACACACACACACACACACACACACACACACACACACACACATCTCTTCCGGAGTGCTTTGGTCAGGATTAGAGATGTGAACAAAATCTCTGATCTCTTTATTGAGGGATATCCCTTTGGATCTCTTCTACTAAGTCTCCCCATCTCTGTCTGTCTGTACCCTCTCTCTCTCTGTCTCTCTCTCTCTCTCTCTCTCTGCCTCACCTCATCGGGTGCTCCGCTGCCGGGGAAGAAGTTCCCGTCGTCATAGCGATGGATGGACAGGTAGAGGACGTTGGGGTCGTCGTAGAATGCCTGCTGGGTGCCGTTGCCATGGTGAACGTCCTGAGAGGCGGTAAGCAGAGCAGCACACAACCAATCACTCGACCATCTTTGACCAATCAGCATCCGTTATTCTCAGAGCATTACCATAGTTCAGAAAAGAGCAACACTAGTGTAATTAAAAAGAAATCTAATGAGTAAAATACTAAAAATAGTGATTTAAGTTTGTTTTAATTTCCCATACAGGATTAACTAAAGCACCATAGTGCCCTGAGTGCTTAAGTGTATTTGGATCGTTTGACTGATTGCTAGCCTCAAACACAAGATGTATGCTAGCTGACACAAACTAAACAGAAACACAAAGAGCTTTTTGTGTTTTGTACAAGTTATCGGTTTAATAATCTGCATTGTAAATCGTCAATGCCAATGATTATTTATATTTATTCTTTGGTTGTTGAATATCTCGATGACAGGTACTGAAACTTGGTTACCAGTTCGGTCAAACTGATTCGGCATCTTCTCTCTGATTGGGTGAATGGAGGTGATGTCATTTGATGCAACATGGTCACTTTAGCAACAACTGTCAACAAGTCAGGTCATTAGGTCAAAAAACGCACTTGTTTGCTCAGTTTGGCGGCATCATTGAAATTATAATAAATGGATGTTTTCTAGTGTTTGGTTGCCCTTTAATTGCCTCAGAATCAATTGTGTCCTTATGGCAATTCTAATGAATTACGGCTCATAGTCCAAGTGATTAAAGAACCTGGTTAACTCATGTTCAGTGAACTCGTGTATGGGATCAAATTGTTCTGTTCTGTCCTTCAGAAGCTGTTGACATTTGGGCCGTTCAACGCAGAACCATCATTTACCCTTAAGTGTGCTGTAATGTAAAGTCCTTGGAGATTTTGTGTTACGTGTGTGTGTGTCGCGTTCATGTGTGTGTGTGTATGTGTGTGTGTTTACTGACCCAGTCCACGATGAGGATTCTGTTGACGCTGAGTCGCTGCTGCAGCAGCCTTGCAGCGATCGCCACTGAGTTGAAATAACAGAATCCCCTAGGCGAGAGAGAGAGAGAGAGAGAGAGAGAGAGAGAGAGGGATGGATGGACAGAGAAATAGTTAGTTATATTTTTAAACCAATTCTTGTCTGTAATTGTATTATTTTTTGCGTTGACAATGTACATTTCCCTCTGCTAATAAAGCTCTCTGAATTCAATTGACCGACAGACAGCGGTAGAGAGAGATGGAGAGAGATGGGGAGAGTTAAAATGGTGGATTTATGTCTGGGTTTCAATACATTTGAAGTGCACTCTTGACAAGCAATGAGTAATAAATGAACGGCTGTCAAAGCAAAAGCGAGACTCTTCAGAAAGAATAAACATATACTCTACTGTTTAAAAAAAACATGATAATAAAACCAAACACATGTAATTCCTGACTGGTCTAGGCCGCCTCAGCGGGGTCCTTACATGGGAGTGCTCTCCTCGGCGTGATGTCCGGGAGGTCGGACAACGGCGAAGCCGTTCTGGAAGACACAAGAGAAGAAGTTGATGCCTACCGACAATACAAGGTACAATGTATCTTTATTATCCCTGAGGGGTAATTTGATGCACACCCAGCAGTCAAAAAAGAACAGCAAACACATAACGGATAAGACAACAAATAACACAAAACAGATCACAACACAAAAAAGATTACACTCGTTAGATGTGATCATTGACCAGACTGATGGCTGCAGGCATAATTATTTTTTTCAACTGGTTTGTTTGGCAAAGTGGCAGCCTTTATCTGCGCCCTGATGGCAGCAAGGGAAATTCAAAGTAAAGGGGATGGGTTGTGTCAGCCATGATTGAGCAGGACTTCCTCAATGACCTGACCTTATATAGGTCATTAAGGTTGCTCATTTGAGTGCCAGCAATCTTGCTGCCCATTTTCACGATCGCCTACAGCCGATTTTTCTGTTCAACAGAAAGTGACCCATGCCAGCAGATAAAACAAAAGGTGAGAACATGTACAATAAAACAAGAATAAATCATTTTCATAAAAGTGGTGTCAACATGAAAACTGCGGAGCTTCCGATAAATATACACACGCTTATGTGCTTTATTGCACACAGCATCGACATGGGGCTCAAAGCTTAATTTGTTGTCAACCACAGTCCCTAGATGATATTTATACCGCTGCACCACTTCAACAGGCTGATCGTTTATTAAAACAGGGGAGATGACAGATGGAGTTTTTCTAAAATCAATGCATAACTCCTTAGTTTTCGCCACATTAATATTTAAAAAGGATGATTCACACCAGTTCATAAAATCGTTCACTACAGGACCGTGTTCAGGGTCGTCACTGCTGAGGAGGGACACAATAACAGAATCATACTCAAATAAAAAAAAAAGACATTGAACAGCAACATCAAGACAACGTCCCATCTTCATCATGACCTCCCTCTATTCCTCTCTTTCACTTCTTTCATGGTCCTAGGTGTACATTATAATAACAACACATCTATATGGAGTTCATCCAGTAGAAGTGCACCTATGTAGAGCGTATAACACAGTGGTTCTCAACCTTTTTTGAGCAAACGCCCCCCTGACCTTACCTGATCCTCTGGCGCCCCCCCCCCCCCCCCCCCCCCCCCCCCCCCAATAAAAATAAATAAATAAACTAACAACCCCACTCACACTCATGTTATATTGCTTAAAGTTGTCAGTGCATCGTTTTTCATTGATTTTGCGTTGGTCACTAATAGCAGTGAATGCCCTCTGAGTCGGTTTTGGTGCAAAAAATATAAAAATATTAATGAATATTCATGACATGCAATTAAACTTCCAGAGAGAGAGAGAGAGAGAGAGAGAGAGAGAGAGAGAGAGAGAGAGAGAGAGAGAGAGAGAGAGAGAGAGAGAGAGAGAGAGAGAGAGAGAGAGAGAGACCGACCAAGAAAGAAGAGTTGAGGAAGAAGAGTTGAGGAAGAAATGGTTGGATTGAACATTCATTCACGCGACTCCCGGCCGCGAGTTTATTTTTTGCAGGGTGGTAGCGGGAAGCTCGTGAATATTAATGAGGGAACTCATCCCTCATTGGCTGGACTTGGCTCGCTGGGACTTTGTCAGAGGGCTTGTGAAAACAGAGGGCTTGTGAAAATCAAGAACGCAAAAAAATGAAACGTTGTTATAAATCAACACAAATCATTGTATCAATAGTGTGACACATGTTATACAGTAGTTGTTTTTAGACGAGTTAGCATTACGAGCTAACGTTTGTTTTGGCACTTACAGAAAGGTAGCTATAGAGTTGCCGTGTAGTAGGTGGATTGATAGGTGAAAATCAATATTAAAATTAATTTAGCCCTACGCGAAAAATATTCTATGGATAGGCCTACAGATTTTATGGCCCTTCTTTCGATAATGTAATTGGTTGTGGGGTGTGGCAGAACCACTATGAACAAATAGGCCTATCAGAAATCATACGGTTTATTCTTATCCATCTACACCTAACCTCCAGCAGCTCCATCTCCTCAAAGTTGACATGGGTCTGGCAAATGTTGCAAGCTTTAATAAATCCTGCCATTATGCTCACTACTTCTAGAAACAGAACAGAATGGAATCTTAATGGAAATATCAAGACATGGATCGACAACAATTAGAAAAAAAAAACTTGGAAACAATCACCAGCTGCCGAAAGCACTGCGATGCGCTATAGGCTACATAACGTTATAAAATATAATAAATAAAAAAATGATTTACTACAGTAGCCCAGGCTGTGACACATAAACAGTTTCACAGGGGCTTTTAGACGAGTGAGCTAACGTTTGTACTTACAGAAAGGTAGCTATAGAGTTGCCGTATAGGTGGGTATCATGTGTCACATTATTGCTAAAATGATTCGTGTTAATTTATAACAACGTTTAATTCATTTGCCGATGCGCTATACATAACGTTATAAAATATAATAAATACAAAAAGGATTTACTACAGTAGCCCCCGTGACACATAAACAGTTTCACAGGGGCTTTTAGACGAGTGAGCTAACGTTTGTACTTACAGAAAGGTAGCTATAGAGTTGCCGTGTAGTAGGTGGGTATTATGTGTCACATTATTCGTGTTGATTTATTCATTTGCGTTCGTGATTTTCACACAAGCCCTCTAAAGTCCCAGCAAGCCAAGTCCCCAGCCAACAAGTCCCAGCCAATCAGGGATCAGTTCCCTCATGAATATTCACGAGCTTCCCGCTACCACCCTGCAAAAAAAAAAATTCGTCTCCCGTCGTGCCGCGGCACCCTGCGGCCCGGGCACCGTGACCTTGGGCACTGCGACCACTCCCACGTCTCACGCGACTACCCCGTGAACGAATGAATGAATGGCCCGGGAACCACGGACACCGCGGCCCGGGCAACGCGGACTCCACGAAAAACAGATCGCACGCAGAGGCCTAATAAGGCCTATATATTTTGTATTTCAAATGCAACAGCCTTTTCATGGAGACTACGCTCAGAGCAGCTGGAACTGAACAAGAGGAAGAAGGAAAAACGGGCTATGAAACAAAATTTGATATTTTTTTCTTGCTATCGGCCATGTTGATTGTGTTTGTGTTGGTTATTGACCTGTTAACCCGCGAATTTGGGTTATGTTTATCAGCGTTACTATAGCGATCATGACGATAGCTGATCTAACGGGAGTCCGGGCGTGTGCAGGACCGAACCGCGCTGTATTATCACTGTTCCATTGCGCATAGACAGTAAAAAGTAGCTGAGACGGTAGAGGGGTTAGAAACCAATACATGAAAATAGGCTTTTTATTTCAGGTAGCCTATTCTTTCACCCAAACTTTTTTTTCTTTTAAATAAATAAAATACCCCCCCAAAAATGGAGTCACGTTCCCAGCGCCCCCCCTAGGTTGCGCCCCCGTTGAGAAACCATGGTATAACATAATGGACCCTATCTTGCACCCAGCGCAATTTACTTTCTACACCGACTCATGTATCGCTGCTTGTTTGCACCCGGCGCAAAGCAGATTTTTCTCCCGCAGCAAACTCGCGCCACTACACTTGCACCCTGAGAGGAGAGCCGAGTTCCGGCGCAAATTATACATGATGCTATCTTACAGATCGATTTTGCAATTGCGTCACTGACCAAAAAAATACTGGTTCAAGTACCCTAGCGTATAGCACAGTTGGTGTTGCTATTTTGACGTGCCTAGGCGGGTCGGAACTGTAACATAAGCTTACACACACGTAGGCTATACACAGCACAAACATGCACACAATTAGCCTAATTTAAATATTATGATGTCAAAGATTGTTCATGTGTGTGAAACTGCATAGAAATAGCATGTGGATTGTGGACACATTTCTTTTCCATAGGGGCTGCATGAATGAACACTGTAGTAGGCTATGACATGCGTTAAAATAATAATATTAACAATAATAAACTCGAGCAAAGTATATCCCAGCCTTCTAAAACAAGATCTCCTTTAGGGTAAATGATAACGTTGGTTAAATTATTTGGGAAAGAACAGCTGATAATAAATTGTACTTTTAAATCAATACATAGGCAAACACTGTAAGCAAACACATATTTTCTTGACACAGACATCGTTTACAAGCCCATAACTTTTTGGATTGATGAGTATTTGATTGTGAGGAAACATACTTTTACAGCGAGTGAGTGTTTAAAAGAATTAATGAATGCGGGTGATGCTTGGCGCACGTGTGTCTGTTTAAACACACGCAAACTAAACACGCTAACGCATAATACAGTCCATGGCAATGTATATTAACCGGGGGACACATGCATATTATGAACACAAGTTGATAACGATAATGTATACAATACTGGAAAGAAACTATGTTTGTTAATGTATTGCCGCATATCATTAAATATGCCCACAGTTGCAGCCACAGGACCACATATCATAAGTGTTAAGTTCTCTTGGCTGAAATTTACGACTCAGTGTTTCTAAAGTTGTAGAAGAAAACGCTATTCCATGTGTGAATTAGGCCATATTATTTGGACATAAAGTGAGCCATTTGAGTTTGAAATTCATGTGGTCATGCATCTGTCTCAGGGGAGACTGCAAACGCGCTGTCAAAATATCAACTCGTCAGTTTCAATTGCGCTCATGGATTTTAAAGGGGATGGGAGATGGCACTCTCATTGGTTTATCGCATGTTACGCCCAAAACTCACCTATTCAGACCAACCCATTTTAGATTTGCGTCGGGCGCACAAGTCATTTATCCGCCCGTATAATAGCAACAGCGCCAGAGACCCGCCCACAAAGCTACTTCCGTTTTGCCCTTCTCACTTGCTCTTCAGACCGTTAAAATGGGGCCCATTGTTTCCGGGGGGGGCGGGGGGTGTCTGCGTGACATTGCGACAATGTGAACCAAAGCGGCTCAGGTCTATTTATAGAGAACAGGAACACTGGTTTGATATAAACGGTCTCAAAGAGAGGGCACCCCAGGGGCACAAAAAAAGGCATCAATACAGCATCCATGACGGATCCTTGGGTTTGGGAAACCTTCTAGAATCTTTTAAGTTGCCATGGGTTCCCCAAAGGTGAGTTCATATGTAATATTAATATTCACATTAATAATAGATGATCTTTGCATTTAATTATGCTCTATATTTACTCTGTGTTTTGAGGATATGACAACATATTGACCGACCAAGCAATTCATCGACTCGACTTGAAGAGCCAGTGAACCTTGTTCTAGATAGGAGGGGGGAGGTGTTATCCCCATGGTTACGGGCCAAGGCGTATTTGTGATACTTCTTTAGTTCTGTCGTTGTGTATGAGCATTATAATGAGCGTTGCTTTATCTGACACACGTCACACACCGTAGCGTTACACTACATGTGTCCGGGAAGATGCAGGTATTAAAGGGGTGATATTATGCCGCCAGTTTTGGTGTAATTAGCCATTACAATCCGTTGAAAAATCTGCCTTTTCCTGTGCCCTAGTGACATCATTAGTGGGCGTATCCACCTAGATGTATGCTTGATAGATCAGTCCACCGGCCTACCCAGTGGACTGTAGCAAATGTTGCTTATTTATCCAACATACATTAAGGTGGACATACCCACTTGTGATTTTCAAAAGGCTTGTAAAGGCTAATCACACTCACACCAGGTGGCATGATATCACCCCTTTAAATATACCGCTGCTAAGACGGAGCTTCACCCTCCACACACAGCGTGGTGTTACACCGTAAGTGTCCAAAAAGCTTTACTTTCTCGCTGACACCGCAGTCCACCGCTACAGACAGAGCTCCACACGTCCACACAAACCTAGCCCCTGGTGTCCCTTGATTGTGATGTAAGACTACCTCGGGTAAAGGAAGTCTGACGTCTCGATAAGAACGCCACCTGGGTTCAGCAGAGTGGAATGTTCACACCGTGTTTTGGGGAGAAACAGACAAAGGATTTTATCCCCTTTTTTCTTGAAATTGGTGTGTGACAAAAGCAGTGACGAAATGACATAGATTACTATGACCATATAAGACAAATTATCATGTTTAAAATGTATGAATATTTTTTCTCTTTAAAGGAGAGAGAAACAAAGAGGAAAGAGAGAGAGAGAGAGAGAGAGAAAGAGAGCCTCAAGCACAGAGAGGCAGGGCGAGAGATAAAAAGCGAGAGAAACAAAAACAGACAGAGGGAGAGATGTAAACAGAGCGACAAAGAGATATAAACAGAGACGGATATAGAAAGAGAGATGGATGGAAATAGAAAGTTAGAAAATGGTCTAAAGCGTGAGACATAAACATTAAACAATTAGAAAGAGACAGAAAGAGATGTAAAAAACTAAGAGAGAGAGAAAGAGAGGGAGAGAGAGATAGATTGCAACAGAAGGGTGAAGATAGAGAGAGATAAAGAGGAAGCCAGAATGAGACACATAGTTTGTGTGTACGTGCATGACTGAACTTCTGGTGTGTGCGTTCGTGTGTGTTTGTACCTTGAGCTCGCTGTGTGTGTGTGTGTGTGTGTGTGTGTGTGTGTGTGTGTGTGTGTGTGTGTGTGTGTGTGTGTGTGTGTGTGTGTGTTTGTACCTTGAGTGCCCTCTGTGTGTGTGTGTGTGTGTGTGGGGGGGGGGGGGGGGGGGGGGGGGGTGTGTGTGTACCTTCAGCTCCCCGGTGGCCACCTTCAGCACCAGTTCCACCACAGAGCCGACCGCTAGCCGTGCCGCACTGGATGAGTGCACCTCATTCCATATGGTGTCACTGTCCACCTGCACACAAACAAACACACACACACACACACACACACCAAACACACACACACACATGCACGCACACACGCACATATGGCCGCACACACACGCACACACACACACACACACACACGCACGCACGCACGCACGCACACACAAATAAGAAACAAATGAACTATGAACAGTTATCTTTAAATATTGTTGAATATCTGTCCTGTAAAATATGTAAACGGCCGCACAAAATGTGTGCATGAATGGGTGAATGTTAGGCGATATAGTAAAGCGCTTTGAGTCGCCACTGGTTAGGTAAGCGCTGTAGTAATGCAGTCCATTTACCATTTACATTACAAAATCTGCTGAACAAGACTCCTCCCCTCTCAGTGCTAAACTATCGCACACGAGGATGAGGTCCACCGTGATGTGGTCACCTCTACGACGGGTCTGAGGAGACAGTGAGGATCTAGGGACACACGAAGGTGATCCACATACCAGACGTTTGGAGGAGACACCAGCGATGGAGGTTGTTATAAAGTCACTGCTTGTGTGCGTAGGGCAGAGAGAGACGGAGAGAGTCGGAGAGAGACAGATTGAGATAGAGAGAGAGGGAGAGAGACAGAGATAGATGGAGAGAGACGGAGAGAAAGAGGGAGAGAGAGTGAGAGACAGAGAGAGAGATGGAGAGAGACGGAGAGAGAGAGGGACGGAGAGAGAGAGAGAGAGACCGAGAGAGGGACAGAGAGAGAGAGACGACCTACCCCCACTCCTCCGCAGGGCAGCCTGACGAACATGGGCGTGACAGAGCCTGTGGGGAGAGAGAGAGAGAGAGAGAGAGAGAGAGAGAGAGAGAGAGAGAGAGAGAGAGAGAGATAATAATCCTGCTCACCCTGTGAAACACAGCAGCATCCTTCTCTGTTAAAACCCCTTCCTTTAAAACATGTTTGCATGTTCTCTCTCAGAGCGTGGTGTGTGTGTGTGTGTGTGTGTGTGTGTGTATGTGCACGCCCGTGTGTGTGCGTGTGTGTTCTTAAAGTCTCTCTTCTGTCTAACAGGGTAGTTTGTGTGTGTGTGTTCCTACAGTCTATCTTCTGTCTCAGAGGGTTGTGTGTGTGTGTGTGTGTGTGTGTGTGTGTCTGTACGTGTGTGTGTGTGTGTGTGTGTGTGTGTGTGTGTGTGTGTGTGTGTGTGTGTGTGTGTGTGTGTGTGTGTGTGTGTGTGTGTGTGTGTGTGTGTGTGTGTGTGTGTCCCTACAGTCTATCTTCTGTCTCAGGGGGTTGGTTCCGTACAGCAGGACGTGGGCCTCTGAGTGGACTGTCTGCAGCTCCTCCAGAGTCGCCTTCCTCCCCCTGATGCACTACACACACAAACACACACACACACACACACATACACACACACATACACACGCATGCCACACACATGCACACACACAGATATGCACACATACACAAACACAAACACACACACACACACATACACATGCACACACACGAACACACACACACACACACATATATAAACACCCACACACACACATACACACAAAAACACACACGCACAAACAATCAAATACAATCAAAGCATCCAATCAAGGAGGAGTTGCTACAGAAACATGTTAAAGTGCAGCCTGACCTTTCCTGAAGCCAAGAGCACATGGAGTATTTTGCTTAATATCTGTAGCGCGCCCCCCAAATAGAAAGCCTCACAGGGCGCGGACACAGCCGGGCGGTATATTCACAACTCACAACTAAACCCCTGAACAACAGGGAAATCAGGAACATTCATGAATTCATCAAAATTTCACTAAATCACAGTGTTGAGCTACCGTGGACGGAGGGCTGGGCGATATATCGATATTTAAAATATATAGATATTTCTTCAAACGCGATATGAAACGAGACCATATCGTCAATATCGATATAATTTAATTTGCGTTGAAATTACAGCACGTGTTCCAAATAACACCAGTTTCGAACCGCGCCTGCCGCCTGCTATTTCGTAACTCTGCTTATGTCTCTCCCGCTCTGCCTCCGGCTCACACACACTGACTTACGTCACTTTTTGAAATCGCGAAACATGAGCTGTGATTGAAATAGTTCACTATTCATTGGGTATTTTAAGTGCACTATATTGTGCATGAAATTAACCACTGAGAATTCGAACACCACTACAAAATGGCGAGCAAGTTTCAAGTTCAAGTTTATTTATTATATCCATTTCAACAATATAGAAAATACAGTTGATGTGTTTTGGTATGCTCACATGTAGCAGAAGATGTTATTTCAACGTGGAATTTTGATTGAAATGGTTGATTTATGGTTATGGTTGAAAATGTGATAGTGAATCAACCACTGAAGAATTGAAAGTTGAAAAAATGTCATTGAATCAACATTGAATTATGGTGGGATTTAATGGTTGAATTGCAAACATTAGATCAATGCTTAATCAATGTTGTCAAACGATTAGGCGGGACGCAGGAGGAGTGGCGGGAACTGCTAGGTCAGACCATTAAGATGAGGGGTTTCATATATTTTTAATTATTATATCTTTATTATTATATATTTTTTATTAAACACAATGCTGTGGACAATTGATTGTGATGTTTATTTTAACATGTATCTTAGGTTATGTGTGTAACCTGTAAGAGAAAAAATAAAAATAAGAAACCAAAAAAATATTTCGCCACTTGGAACAGTCCATATCAGTTTCTAGCTGCTACCGTTAAGGTGCGGCCACACCAGACACGTATCTCGCGTACTTTTTACGCGAGATACGCGCGTATAATGTTGCTTGACCATTTTGTGTCAAAAATGGTCGCATACGCACAATACGCGCTATACCTGTCCCTGAGTGACTTCCACCTCCTGCGACATACGTCCACTGACAAGAACATATATACATATTAAGTTGTGTAACCTGACAAGCGGGACAGTCTGTTGTAGTAGTATCACTTAATATTACTGCTAACTGGTGCTACCGCTAACCGGCGCTAACTTTTTTCATAGTAGAACACAACCGATAGCTGAAGCCAAGCAAAATACACACACACATTATTCACTGATCTTACCAGGAACGCCAATATCCTCTGCCACGTCGACCCACGCCCTCTCTGTTTTGTTCCTGTCCCTGTACGACACCATCGTGGTGTCGTACAGGACAGGACGGCCGCACACAGCGACGATGATATTTTGATCCACCTCCATTTCTGTTCGTGTAGTGTCTGTAGTGTTGATCAGCAGAGAAATAGTCCGCCAAGACGTTGAGGTTGCTTAGTAACCAGAGACTCTGTCCATGCAAGTGAACGGAGCGTTCCCTCTTCGTCATAACTATCAAACCAAACATCCTTCACATTCACCGAGCGAACATTATGAAAGTAAAATGCACATTTCTCGCTAGAAATGTTTCCATAAAAGCATTTAATGGCGTAACTATGTTACTATTTCCACACAGAATAAAGAAAGATGTCGGCCGTATGCTTCTGTCCAAGCTCACTACTCTCTGCCAGTGACGTCGGGTCAAGCTCAACGCTGATTGGGCAATACGGCTAATCGTCATGCGTATGAGCTTAAAAAGTTCAATTTTTTGAACTCTTGAAATGTACGCGATATACGCACTATACGCGCGTATAGCACGTAAATATACGCGCCTCATACGCGCAATACGCGCGTACAACGTTGCTTATACGCATATTACGCGTAAAGGTGCGAACACACCAAGCGCGTACCTCGCGTACCATGTACGTGCGTAACGCAGCGAAAATGTTGCTTGACCATTTTGTGTCAAAAATTGTCAGATACGCGCGTACGCATACGCGCGTAGATGAGACCGCCCAAAACTCCCCCCCCCCCCAGCCTGTGGCTGCGCTGGATTTAGGAGTCCGAGGAAGGAAACCCAAACGCCACCGTGTTTGGATGGATGATAGAGCTTGGATCGGGTTAGATTAAATAATCTCGGATATAAATAACAATAATCGGGTTAAATAACTTCACATGGTGTGTCTGGTGTGTTTCCAGCATTCGTAGTGTTGATCAGCAGAGAAATAGTCCGCCAAGACGTTGAGGTTGCTTAGCAATCAGAGACTCTGTCCATGCAAGTGAACGGAGCGTTCACTCTTCGTCATAACTATCAAACCAAACATCCTTCACATTCACCGAGCGAACATTATGAGAGTAAAATGCACATTTCTCGCTAGAAATGTTTCCATAAACGCATTTAATGGCGTAACTATGTTACTATTTCCACTCAGAATAAAGAAAGTTGCCGGCCGTGGCTGCCATGGACATGGCTGCTCTGGAGTCCGAGGTAGGAAACCCAAACGCCGCCGTGTTTGGGTGATAGAGTTTAGATCGGGTTAGATTAAATAATCTCGGATATAAATAACAATAATCGGGTTAAATAACTTCACATGGTGTGTCTGGTGTGTTTCCAGCATTCGTAGTGTTGATCAGCAGATATATAGTCCGCCAAGACGTTGAGGTTGCTTAGTAACCAGAGACTCTGTCCATGCAAGTGAACGGAGCGTTCCCTCTTCGTCATAACTATCAAACCAAACATCCTTCACATTCACCGAGCGAACATTATGAAAGTAAAATGCACAATTCTCGCTAAAAATGTTTCCATAAAAGCATTTAATGGCGTAACTATGTTACTATTTCCACACAGAATAAAGAAAGATGTCGGCCGTATGCTTCTGTCCAAGCTCACTACTCTCTGCCAGTGACGTCGGGTCAAGCTCAACGCTGATTGGCTATTGCGGCGCGTATGAGCGTAAAAAGTCCAATTTTTTTAACTCCTCGCGTACATGTACGCGCGTATATGTACGCGCGTATATGTGCGCGCGTATATATACGCGCGTATATGTACGCGCCTCATACGCCCCTACAGCGAGTAAAATGTTGCTTGGTACGCATGATACGCGTGTACGCACCTCATACGCGCGTAAACCAATGCTTCCCTATGGAAAAATTGCCGATTTTATACGCGTGGTACGCAGGTAACGCGTTTGGTGTGGCCGTACCTTAATACGCGTAATACGCGCGTATACCAATGGTTCCCTATGGAAAAAATGGCGATTTCATACGCGAAGTACGCGAAATACGCGTCTGGTGTGGCCGCACCTTTACGTTACAGAACTCCAGTGCCATTTTGAGTGAACGCTCATACCAACTCCTGCTCGAGGTAAGTTTTAACTGAATTATTTAATTATTTAAGAAGTCAACGATATTGTTGCAAAAGTGCCAGTGTGAAACTCGCGAGGAGGGGAAAATTCCGTATCGTTTCAAAATTCACAGAAAACTTAACGTGTTCAATTAATGGGTCCATAAACAACAGCAACCGTTCAAATTATACCTAGCGTCAACTTCTAACGGCTTATCTCTTTCCCGCTCTGCCTCCGGGGCCTGCCCGTAATTCCGGATATAATATTTTTGGTTTCATAATCACACATGTGGAATTGGCCTATTCGGCATATTGAACCGTCGGCCTAATGTGCCTCCTTTTTGAAAAGTCGGACAAACGAAACAGACCTTTGGACCAATGGGTTCCGTTTTCGGAACATTGAACCGTCGGCATAGTGGCATGTCGATCTAATGGGAAATATTTCGGACCATTGAGACGTCGGAACCATAGACATCTTATATGATAGACGGAGCATCGAATGCTACCGCCTACTGGCGCTGACGAGACGCGGGGCTGCCATCTTGGAGGGGTCATCCGCTCCACTCAGTGTAATCCGTTTGGCTGGAGCAATGAACTGTCAGCGCATTTAATTAATCATACCTCACTGAATACCAATGATTTTCATGCGGTTTTTTATATATTATATTAAATTAAATTATTACATTACATTAACCACTTAATCATCAAATCCCGCCGGCGGGCAAGTTTTCGTTACACCAGCCCTTCCCCCCAACATGCTTGGTCAATTTTCGGCATCATGGTAAATGGTCAGCATTTATATAGCGCTTTATCTGTAACCAGTGGCCACCCAAAGTGCTTTACAATATTGCCACACAATCACCCATTCATACACACATTCATACACCGACAGCGGAGTCAGCCATGCAAGGCGACAGCCAGCTCGTCGGGAGCAGTTAGGGTTAGGTGCCTTGCTCAGGGACACCTCGACACACTCTAGGAGGAGCCGGGGATTGAACTAGCAACCTTGCGGTTACCAGCCAACCCGCTCTACCTCCTGAGCTAGTGCCGCCTCATACAGTTGAGTGTTATAGTCATGTCATACACCGTTGGAAAGCTTAGAATCTCCGGAATGTCAACCATACGGTGGAATAAATATGTTTAGCGAATATAGATCAAGTATATCCTAGTGTCTTTGGTCAAAATAGCACCCCTCAACCTCATCCTCCCTTGGTGCATTCTAACTTTATCGTCGTTGTGGATATCCTTAGCAATGCGTTGATACTTCATGTTCGGTCTTGAAAGTTCATAAGAGTCCGCAGAAATCGAATATCAATATTATTTTAGTCTAATTACATTGTGTATATGCACAAGCCATCTTATACAATGCAGCCGAACAATAGAAAACCGAAACGCTGCAATGTTTTTTAGTAGAAAACTGCGATTCAGGGTTTGAATTCAGCTATTGTCGTCTGATTCATGGAATTCCCCGTGTTTGCCAGGGTCTCACGGTGACATAGAGCACTCACACATGTCTGTAAGACCAATACTTCCTTGTTTACAAGCGTTACAAGCCAATGAGGCGATCACTATCAAAACGGGGCATGTATACTTTGATTGACAGCTACACTTGGTTGAGAAAACAAATGCGCAAGGGGTGTGGTAAACTAGCAGGCTCTTGCCCAGAGTGCGAGTGTGAAGCAAGTGGTTGAATTGCGCGCTTGTGTGTGGTTTTATTTTTATTTACCTTTGTGAGTTTGGTTTAATGAACATTTTGAAAGATGCCTAAACGCCCGGAGAAGAAAGGAGGGGGGGGAGGAGGGAATCATGTAAATAGTTATTTTTGTTTATTATCACATTGTTATTGTAATTTTACTTATTTTTGTTTATTTGTACATAGTTATTCATAGTATTTTTAATATTTCAGAAACAGCTTTTATTGCAACAGTTGTATTTCATTGATTTTCTCTCTTCTCTTTTTCCGGATCCAAGACAAGCAGAATCACATTGCCAGTGCCACCAATTAAATACAGAGGTTTGTACACTGGCGACAGCATCTGAATAATTTCTACGATAATGTCCACTTATTGGGCATCTTGCAAAGCTAAAAGACGCAAAATCAAGAAATTAGTGAGGGACACAGAGCAGGATATTCTCTTTGAATATAATTTATCAGCTGCTAATTCCAGTTTTGAAACAACAAATCCAATCACAACCTCTTCTGAGTGCCAGCTAGGTGGTTTCCCAACAACTGACTTCTCACTAAACAGACCACTAGTCAACAGTGATCAGCAGGATGATATCAACTTGTGCACTGCACAGTCAGATTCAGATTTAGATTGTGAACCAGTGGCTGATGAAATTGAACCTGAAAGTGACAGTGGCAGTGAGGATGATGAGCCTAATGAAGACTTCTTAAAAACAAGCTTAAAATATTGGGCCACATCCTATTCTGTGTCTCTTGTTGCACTGTCCTCTTTGCTCTCCATCTTAAGGGTGTTTCATCCCACCCTTCCCAGAGATGCAAGAACCTTACTTGGAACACAAGCAAGTGTGCCTACCACTAAAATAGAAGGGGGAGAATACTATCATTTTGGGATAGTACAGGGAGTACTTTCACGGTTGCAATGTTTGAGTTTACCGGCAACTCTGACTACTCTTGTATTGCAATTCAATATGGATGGTCTACCCTTATTCAAAAGTTCAAAGCTTCAGTTCTGGCCCATACTTGGGTGTCTGAAATGTGATCACACTAATTCGCCTTTTCTTGTTGGTATCTTTTGTGGTGAAGGCAAGCCAAAGATTCTTTCTCAGTACCTTGAACAATTTGTTGGAGATCTTAAGAATGTACTGAGTAATGGCATTATGTATCTTGACAAGCAGTTCGAAGTTCTGGTTTCCTCTTTTATTTGTGATGCTCCAGCCAGAGCCTTCATTAAACAGACTAAGTCACATAATGGATATGCAGGATGTGACAAGTGTTTTCAAGAGGGAGTATGGCGAAAGAAAATGACATATCCAGAAACCAAAGTGAGGCTAAGGACAGACGTCAGTTTCAAGGATAGGGTTGATGAGGAGCACCACATTGGAACCAGTCCTTTATCTGGGGTGGTTAATATAGTGTCCATGTTTCCGATAGACTATATGCATCTCAGCTGTCTCGGGGTAACTCGAAAACTTTTGAATATGTGGTTAAAGGGGAAGAAGACAACAAGGCTTCCGTCACAAACTGTAGGGACAATTTCTGAGAAACTCCTTAAGCTGCGCTCCCACATGCCCTGTGAATTTAATCGAAAACCAAGGGCACTAGCTGAACTGGATCGTTGGAAAGCCACTGAGTTACGTTCATTTATGCTTTATTGGGGCCCAATTGTTTTGAAGGACTGTGTTCCAAGTGACATATATGACAATTTTATGTCGTTTTCCGTCACCATGTATTTACTGCTTTCCCCAGGTATTTCTGAGGAAATGCTATCTTTTGCAGAGAGGTTAATGGTGTCTTTTGTTCAGCACTATGGGCAGTTATACGGAACGGATGAAATTGTTTACAATGTACACCAGCACATTCATTTGGCTGAGGAATACAAGAACTTTGGCTCTCTTGATAGTATTTCAGGATTCCCCTTTGAAAACTATCTGGGACAAATTAAAAGACTTGTGCGCAAACCACACCAGCCTCTACAGCAAATAGTTAAAAGGTTATCGGAAATTCCATATATTGAGGCACCACATCCCAAAAATGAACCAATATTACACAAACTCCACACTGATGGTCCTTTACCCCACCAGTTCACATCCTCTCAACAGTACAAGAAGGTATCCACTGATCAGTTTACTTTATCAACAAAGGTGGGAGACAATTGTATTGAAGTGGGAGATTGCTTTGCGTTAGTGGTGAATATTCTGAAGTCAGATAATGATGTTTATATCATTTACAGAAGATTCGGAAACAAACAGCCATACTATATGTACCCCTGTGATTCAACTTACATTGGAACACACAAGGTCAGTAGGCTTGAAGAAAACACAGGGATAGGCAAACTAAGCTGTATCAAGCGAAAATGTCTTCTTTGCCCAGACGGAGATGGTGGCATAACAATACCACTGCTTCATCATGGAATGATGCATTCATAGGGGTTCTCAAGGCAGGGGAAGGGGGGGGGGGGGGTTAACTAGTTCCATTTAGTTTAGTTAATTTAGTTCCTTTTTATATAGTTGTTAGGGGAGATGGAGTAGGGTAATTCTTCTTATTTTTTCTTTAAAGATGGATCAGGTGCTGTACTCAGTGGTACAATTCTCTAATGGTGGCACGGCCATAGTTCTGCAGAGCTGGCTGAGAGAGAACACATTGTTATGGCCACCCAAAAAAATCCCAATTGCAAAAGCTCTTCAACACAAGATGGAGCCAGATATCACATGGGTCACCTACAATGATGTCCGCCAACTGATTACATGTCGTGAGTATAGTGCAACCCATATGAAAATGTATGGAAAAACTTGTAGGATACACACTACAATTTACTCTTGAAAGTGTCTCATTTTTCATTTCTGTCATACATAATGTACATACATTTAGGTATGGTATAAGATGTATAGGTTTTGCAAGAGCCAAAATGTATGTATATGATGTATGCTAGATGTATGACAAATGTGTGACAGAAATGAGAAATGGGCTTGCTGACTGGAAACTTCTCAAGTACTAGTGACTTGAGTTTTAAGAGCTAGCTGAGAAAATGCTGTTGCTTTCTTCTGCATTCTCCAGAAACGTATGAAGAAGCTAGAAGAGGTGAACATAAGTACAACTCGACCATGTGTGCAACAACTGAAATTGAATCCGAGGAGGAAAAAGAAGGTCGAGAAAAAAGAAAAACAAAGTAAGTGATGTGCACTGAAAGTTACTTCTGTCCCCTCATAATTGAACTAGTTATCTATTATTATTTATTATAATTAATAACAAGGAGGTCACAGCAGCATTATTTTATCTTGACTTTGGCTTGATATAAAATGGACTGAATTTTTTAATTGATTATTTTTATTCAGGCAAAATCCACTGTATAGGGACTCGGACTCTGATGAGCCATCTGGTGAACCGAAGAAACCACGTCTTTCACGCCCGCCTGCTGTGAGAGTTCCAGCAGCATGGTCCTCACACCTGGCAAGAAATGGTAAGACACATGTATTGTATGCCCCTTTTGCAGATATGTTTGCAGGGCCCAGTGCGCGATTTCACCATGGTAAGCTCTCAAATAATGGTCAGTAGTCACATAAACCTCTGTATGTCTTTTGTAAAATAATTTCATTCACTGACTTTTACATTTCTTATTATGTGATTCAGAAACGATGGCAGCATCCACCAGCGGCACTGGGCTGTACCACCAGCTGCAGGTCCCACAGAGAGAGGGTATGATGTCATACTTCCAGCAACACTTTTAGTACAGCCGTGGACACAGAACTCCACAATGAAACTGACATATTAGCATGACATAAAATTACTTTCTTTGTTATGACCTCCCCCTCTCAAAGTTTTGTTGATGCTTCCAAATATACAAATTAATATCTTTGTTTTTGCAGGTACCAGTACATCACCATATGGTTCCATGCACACCCCATTTCGTGACCCACAATATGCACAAAACGGTAATGGTTATTTGGTCTTGTTGTAATACCACCGGAAAGGATTTCTGTGTATGTCTTTATAGTACAGAAATGCATTAAATTAACATACTGTAAATTACTTGTATTTATAGATGTGACCATGCAAGGTGACAACGGGCAGCTTTTGAAAGGCAAGTCTATTAGAAAATGTTGTGCTATGTAGCCACAGAAGTATTTTGCACATTTTTATCTCATGACAATTTGTTTGACAATTTGTTTTTATCCTTGTTTAAGACCTTGCCATCCAAAAGATGACAAAAATGCTTGCCGAAGTGCTGGTGGTTGTCAATGAACTGTCAAGGGATGTGCAGTTCATCAAGGGTGAATTGGCAGAGGCTAGAATGACCCCATCTTGTGGCCCAGGGCCAGCCACAAGCCAGGAAATGTTCCCCATCCAGCTGCCGATCACCAACGAAGAAGACTTCAATGAGGCCGAAACGTTGTTGGGAACTGAGCCAGTCCGACAAAAGATGGTAATTTGTTTGATAAACTGAGCTGCATAATGAGACATTCTCCATATTAGGCGGGGCCTTACCGGGCTTTACTGGGCCTTACCGCGCACCCCACCTCCCCCCCCTTAATCCAACAAAAACAACTTTTTTTGAAAGGTCTGACCATGCTGAACATTGATCAGAATGGTAAGTAAGGGATAATGTAAAGAACGCCAGTCATTATCGGGATTTGCCTTGTGAATCAAGTAGAAAGACTTTACATTTTGGTCTCTACTATTTAGGGAAAGCCAATATACCTCTCAAACCATAAATTTTCTGAAAGCTTGTGTCCTCTAGAAGTAATTAAACATGCAAAGACAGATGTCACACCTGCCCCTAGCTCATGGAGTCATGTTCCTGTAATGCATTTCCAATGTATTCCAATGAAACATGTAGTGCAACCCAACATTTTCACTGTTAACATTTTTTATCCATGTTCTGCATGGTCGGACCTTTAACACCGGTGTTCCAATTGAGTCACATCAACAGGCAAACTGGCATTGTATTTAAATCCATTTTTCCTCTCATCTCAATAGATTGCCCGCTTGGCCTTGGTGGGAGGCACTAGCTCCACATGTATGGTAAGGAGGATGCTTACAACGGTTTTGACCAACGGCCTGGCCTGCAAGTTCAATTGGGCAGGAAAAACCTGCACACAAAGGGATGCCAAGCAGCCCTTCAAAGACACAGCCCTGCAAGACTGCATGTTTGGTGAGTTTATCTAAATATTCCTTGTGCTGTTTTGACACAGTAACAGTAATCTGCATTTAAGGCCAAACAAAAGCATTTTCGGTCTCTACACATCGTAAGTGTAACTGGACTGTTGACATTTCAACTGCATTAGCACTATTGCACTTTGGGTTATTATTTTTATACTGCCCGGCCACCTGAGCAAAAGGTATTGGGCGATTACTGCATGGAACATTATCTTTCAGCTGGCAACAACTTATTTAAACCCAACTGATGCAATGAGTATCTTCTCATTCGTTAAACAACCATTTTGTATTCATGTCTTTCAGTTGCTTCTCGGCAGTGTGACCGCAAACTCACACAGCAGGCCTTCAGCGACATTGTGAAAAATTGGCTACGTTACGCCCCTTGGCGTGCAGGAGGCATCAACAAAAAGTAGATGTAGGTGAATTTGATATTCCTAATATTCCTAAAAAGCTGTTGCATAAGTTGCTCTGCAAAGCTTTTCATCATGAGTCTTGACATGTTGTCTCTGCTTCTCTCCCACAGTGTCCTCTTCATATGGGCTATGGCCCTTGTTGGTCGGTGATTACACATGTGATTACACTAATTCGCCTTTTCTTGTTGGTATCTTTTGTGGTGAAGGCAAGCCAAAGATTCTTTCAGTACCTTCAACAATTTGATTATTTAATTTTTTTTTTCTAATAAATGTTTTTATCACTAAAATCTAAATGAATCCAAAATGTGTCTGTTGTTATTATACAGTTAGTCCTATTGTTGGCGGCATAGTCTTACTGCTAAATAGAGTGTATTTCAATGGAGGTTGATGTTGATTGTTCTGCAAGCTAAAATGGCCATCACTCATTGTAATAGTTATATATGTATTATACTCATTCATTCATATAAATTAATATTTAGTATACATTTTAGATAATGGTTGAACCAATATTGATTCAGTAACTGAATCAACTGAAATCTAAATGTAGATTCTCATTTAGATGATGGTTGATTCAACATTGATTAAGTAACATTATTTCAACTTAAAATCAACTGAAATTTAAATTTAGATTCTCATTTAGATGATGGTTTATTCAACATTGATTAAGTGACATTATTTCAACATTAAATCCACTGAAATTTAAACGTTGATTCTCATTTAGATGATGGTTGAATCACCATTGATTCAACATCGATATGGTTGAAGATCCAATGTTGATTCAACGAAAGGTAGAGGGGACACTTTCAACATCGTTTCAATGTCAGGCTTCAACGTAGTTTCAACATTTCTGCCAAACCATATTTAAACATTGATTCAACTGAATTTTGCTATCTGGGACAGCAACATAACAACACAACATAACAAGACAAAAAGCCAAAAACGGCACATAAACAGCACCCTATATAGTGCACTATATGCGTGATAGGGAACGATTGCGAACACAGCTATGGAGTCCGCCTGCACAAGCGGCACCGAGGAGCTTGTTTGCAAGCGAAAGACCAACGGCTCCATCGTAGGGAAATGGTTTGGATATAAGGTGTCTGACGAATTACAAAATCACGTAATTTGTAGAGAGTGCTTAAAAACTGTCGCAACCAAAGGGTTGCAATTCTGTGCATAATATTCGGGGGTGTACACAGCTTGTCTTTTGGCCGTGATATTATATATTATAATGTTCTCAAATACGAGGCGCAGGCATTGTCTAGTCCACGGTTTATTCAACCATCAAACTATTCAATTCTGAACGGTAGGATTAGTAATTGTAAATCGAAACGGTAGGTAGGTATAGTAATAACGGTAACTCCACAGTAACTTCAAGGTTTCTCACTCCGCAAGACCCAAACATAAAACCTTAAGTAACCTAGCAACGCCCCCCCCACGCAGTCGTTACGATTCATAATATTTCGGAGGCGCACAAAGCTTTTGGCCGTGATGTTATATATTCTAATGTTCTCAAATACGAGGCGGAGGCAGTGTCTAGTCCACGGTTTATTCAACCATCAAACTGTATTCAATTCCGAACGGTAGAAATAGAAATGGCAAATCTGCTCGCGGAGCACGCCGACAAATATCGACATTTATCTTACATCGATATTCTGCTTGAAGACATCGAGATATGACTTTTGGTCCATATCGCCCAGCCCTACGTGGACGTCAGCGTATCCCGGGGATGACTTCCTGAATCCAAAGCTCGACACAGAGGAGGTCGAGGAGGCAGCAGCCGCTGAGGGCTAGCGTTGGGACAAAATATCTATACGCGATATATCGTCCCCCTCTTCATGCGACACGAGAATCGATTTACCGCCGCCAAATATCGATGTAATGCTTATATATTGGTTTTTAATTTATGTATATATGTTTTTACATTTATTTTGCATTTTTATGCTTTATTCCTGAAGAGTTAGAGGAAATATCGCTCCAAATATTGATATTTTAATTAATAAAGTAAGGCGCTCTAACCAGATTTCCCTCCTCCTCGAGGTGGCGCTCAACACATCAATGAGGAAAACTTGGATTGAAGTTAACTAATTTTACAAAAAGACAAATTGTCGGTATCTCAGGCCATATATTGTGTATCGTATTGTATCGTAAGGTACCCTGTGATTCCAACCCTTTCTGAGGAAGCCTCAACTACTTCTGTGTGGTGAATATGATCTTACTGACTAGCAACAAGCTATCAGGTTATTGACTAGCAAAGAGCTAATTATAAGCTTATTGACTAGCAACAAGCTTACTATGAGCTAACTGACTAGCAACAAGCTAACATTGAGCGACCTGGTGTAACGGCCTAGCAGCGAGCTAACTGTGGGCTAACAGACTAGCAGCGAGCTAACTGTGGGCTAACCAATCAAATTGTAATCCGGAGCCCCAATCCAGAGCCCCACGCTTCCTCAACCACCTCTGAGTGGGGCTCTGGATCCCGGTCGGTGTTGTGGTAAGATGTATGCCGAGCACACGCGTGGTTCACCAGGTATGGAAGCATATATGTAGCAAAATTCAAATGGCAATGCAATTTGCAATTTTGCAATTCAATAAGTCATTACATTATGCAATTGACAATTCATTATACAATTTAATAATGTAATTTGCAAATACGTTATTCAAAGTGTATTTTAATATGCAAAGTGACAATGAAATCCTCAATAAAATTCGCAAAAGTTCGCCACGCTCTGTGTGTTCCGAAATTCAAATTACATTTCAATCTGCAAAACACTTTGCAAAAGATTTTGCAAAACGTTCTGCAAAACGTTTTGCAAAACGTATCAGCCAATCACGTCTGGGCGGGAACTACGTAATTTCCTCGTCAGACCAGCTGATCATCCACGACCTAGCACTTGGCACTTTCTTTTCTATGCCTAGCATTGTGCCAGGTTTGAATGGGTTGATAGTATAACATCAAAATGGCGGGAAAGAAGGTCGCCAAGCTGCTGTGGGAGGCCGCTGCAGCTCTAGATGAACAGCGGGATGCAGGGTCCGAAACAGCGAGATCAACCCTGGCCCACATCCCTTGAACATTAACTTTCAGGCTAATTTAGCCCCGCAACAGGCTCAGTTGGCCCACTCTCACTGGCTAACTCAGCCGTGGCCAGTAGCCGTGACCATCCATCAGCCGTGGTTTCACTCATACCTGTCACACAGAGAACAATGCACTGTGGTGGGCGGGGCCAGTTCGGCTTATATTGGTTGTCCAGTAGGAGTACCCCAAGGGTCCAGACTGGGGCCCATTTTATTTTCATTATATATTAATGATTGACCGGAATACTGTTTACATGTCGATTTCCAGCTTTACGCAGACGACATTGTAACTTTTACTAAAGCAAAAAATCCTGAGGAGGTGGCACGTGTGCTCTCAGCAGCTCTTACACACATACAAACATGGCTCAATAGATCGTGTCTTATCTTAAATGCAAATGTTGGTTTATACTTCTTAAAGAAACCTTCTACTACTACTTATACTACTGCTTTCTCAATCTGGGGTGTTCTTGAGCACAGAAGAGTTGGAAGTTGTTAATGAGTTTAAATACCTAGGTGTGATAATAGACTCCAGACTCTCTCTCAAAAACCTTGTTAAAATGATATCCAAAAAAAAATATCAATCTTTGTCATTTTAAGCAAATCAAAGGATCTCTGTCAGATGCAGCTGCACTGATGTTTCTGCACTCAATGATACTTTAATGTCAGAACTACTGCATCACCAGCTGGTCTTTGTCGGGTTGTACTATCCTAAAACCAGTTGAGCTTCTGTACAAAAAGGCACTCAAAACTCTAGATAAAAAAACCTTTCTCTTATCATCATTGCAGCATCTAAGAGAAATATAACTTACTGAGTTTTGATAATTTTTGTAAATTTTCCTCTATATGCTTAATTTATAAAGTACTATATGGCCTGGCGCCACCCCCACTGCAAGACCCTGTTGTAAACAGGGACTGTGAGGTTACTTTGTGAAAAACCTCCTTCAGCCATAATGCACTATCCATTAAAGGTAGTGCATTATGGAACACACTACCTCCTATAAGGGAATGTCCCTCAAGAGCAAAGTAAAGGTCTGGCTTAGAGCCAACCAAACGTACAACCACCTCTAACTGTATGCTATACCGTATTAGCCCGGTAGAGCATACTAATGAATTGTGTCTCCGTTTTAACACATACAAATGTTTTTCTTTCCTTCTGCTTCTCCCTGTTTTATATAGCAAATTTTACTATTGTAGGCCTATATCGTTTTTGTCATTTGTACTGTAACATCAACCTGCCTAATGGAATACAGGTGGAAATTAGCCCCCAGGCTACAATCTGGCACATTTACGTGTACTGCTGTACATGTTTATTAATGTGCATTGACCTGAAATAAAATAAATAAATAAAGTTAGGGTTAGTGTTGTGCATACCTCACACTGGGCCCGCAGCCCCGTCTCCTGCAATCGCGACCAGATGCTCTGGATGCGCCCGGCGTGCTCCGGGTGGCTGTTGGTGTTCCCACACATGCATTGGTGCTTCTGCATCAGGGAGTCGTAGACCAGGCCTGGACACACACAGGCAGACAGAAACACACAACCAGACAGACAGATGCACATAGACAGACACACACACACACACACACACACACACACACACACACACACACACACACACACACACACACACACACACACACACACACACAGACAAACACCCACAGAAAATACGACAGACACACACACAGGCAGAGGCACATAGATCTTAATTTATCCTATTCGATTTATTCGTATTCTTTCTCCTCTGGATTAAAACCCTACTGCCTTGTTGTCAGAGCATCTCGCAAACTAATCACAATCACCCTCATCTCCTTCATCTATAATATTAACACCATTATTACATTTATATCATTATAACTGACCTGTAGTGAAGTGAGTTTTGGCGGGCGGGTCCAGGGGCGCGACACTGAGGGGGAAGGAGGGGGCGGAGGCAGGAGATGATTGGGCGCGGGAGAGGGGGCGGTGCCCGGGGAAGGTGATTGACAGGCCGGCAGCCTCCATGGACGCCTGGTAGTTCCTCAGCTGGTGAATCCTCTGCTGCTCCAATAGGAGGGCCTGCTGCTCACACGCACATGCACACACGTTTGCACGCACGCACACACACGCCCACGCACACACGCCCGCCCACACACGAGACAAGAACACGATGAAAATGATGAAAGGTTAGTCTCCACATCTCATTCAGGTCTAGTCATCCCACTGCCACCTCCTAGCTGAACCGCCATGAGAGGGCAGCCAAACCGCACTTTATAATCCTCTTTCCACGTCAGGTACACTACCCCGCTCCCCCTTCACCTCTCCCTCTGTCCCCTCTGCCCTCTTCTCCCACCTTCACCTCTCCCTTTGTCCCCTCTGCCCTCTTTTCTCCCCCCTTCACCTCTCCCTCTGTCCCCTCTGTCCTCTTCTCCTTCCCCCTTCACCTCTCCCTCTGTCCCCTCTGCCCTCTTCTCCAGCCATCACCTCTCCCTCTTTCCCCTCTGCCCTCTTCTCCTCCAACCTTCACCTCTCTCCTCCCCCTTTCTCCCCCCTTCACCTCTCCCTCTGTCCCCCCTGCCCTCTTCTCCTCCAACCTTCACCTCTCTCCTCCCCCCTTCACCTCTCCCCCTCTCTCCTCTCCCCTCTTTTCTTCACCCCTTCACCTCTCACCTCTTATCCTCCCCTCTCCCATCTCTCCCCCACTTCTCCTCCCCCCTTCACCTCTCCCCTCTCACCCCCCCCTCCCCCAGCTACCTGTCTGAAGAGCAGCTCATGGTCCGACTGCCTCTCCATGTCCCAGGGCCCCTCCTCCAAGAGCTCCTGGGGGTCGGGGGGCTCCTGTTTGACGCTGACCCCGGCGGGGAGGGCTCCCCCCTCGGTGTCCTGCTGCTCCCTCAGCTCCTCCTCTGTCTCCTCTGGGTGGCTCTGGTGCTGCCGGACCACGCCCGCCTCGCACGGCTTACCCATCATCTGCCGGAGATACAGGGGTAGGGGTTAGGTCGTCGCTAGTCCGTTAGCTCATCGTAAGCTTACTGCGAGTCAGTTAGATCACAGCTGGCTTGTCGCTGGACATTTAGCTCATCGTAAGCTTACTGCAAGTCGGTTAGATCATAGCTGGCTCAATGTGAGTCTGTAGCCCACTATTAGCTTGCTGCCAGCCTGTTAGCCCATGGTAAGCTTGCTTCCAGCCCGTCGCATCAGAATTATAGAGTTTGCCCAATGTTAGCTTGCTGCTAGTCATTAAGCTCATAGTAAGCTTACTGTGAGTTGGTAACATCAAAGCTGGCTCACTACTAGTCTGTTAGCACACGGTTAGCTCGCAGCCAGCCCGTCGCATTAGAGTTAGACCAGGTCGCATAATGTCAGCTTGTTGCTGTTCAGTAAGGTTGTCGTAAGTAAATTCCTCATTAGTTAGGTATAAGTTTGGTATGTCCACTAGCTTATTACTCGTTAGTGCGCTCATAGTTATCTTGCTGCTAATGGGTTAGTTAAAATGTAGCTCATTGCTAGTCAGAGCAAGAAATATCCCATTGCTCGAACTGTTGCTTGCTGGATAGAAACATATCTATCATCATGTTATCAAAAGCAAGCAGCATTTGGTGTAGGAAACTACTGCGTTTAAGTTCCAGAGTTCCTCTGATCTCCTAGCCATCGTGTTTCATGTACTGGCACCAGAACATGGTGTCTAAGTGTGTGTGTGTCTGTGCGTGTGTGAGACCATATGTATTTGTGTGTCTCTATTTGAACTGAATGGTATAATGAGGTTCTCCAGCCTCATAACAGAGCTGCGTGGTCTGGGAGAGGTTCATCAACTATTGACCACAGAGCTTCAGTGCGTTTCCCACCAAAGGGGCCACTTCCAACTTTCAACACTTCTCGGTAGTAAGCCGGGCGCTAGGCAACGGATAAAGTGAATGGAGCCGCAGCTGGCAACCCACTTCCTCCTGTGGCCATATAAGGCAGGGGCTTCCAACACGTTGCCATGGCAGCACAAGTCGTAGGGAAAACGACCAAGCAAGCAACATCCTGTGACACAGGAAGACACGGAGGTGGGAAAATAACAAACGGTCTTTGCTGACACACACACACACACACACACACACACAGACACACAGACACACACACACACACACACACACACACACACAGCCACACGCAGATTCACACACAAACACACACACACACACACGCGCGCGCGCTCTGACCCCCACCCGCCCCACCTTGTTGAGGTGGAGTTGCTGGTGCTGGAATTGCTGCTTATGTTTCTCCAGGAACTGCTGGTGCTGCTGTTGCACCACCAGCTGCTGCAGGGCCAGCACCTGGGCGTGGCTGGGGGCGTGGTTGGAAGGGGCCCCGCTGCCCTGGGGCAGGGGCGCCGACTGGGTCCGCCCCAGGGGCCGGTGCTGCCGCTGGAGCTTAGACATCGAGGCCGCCGCCGACGGGATGGAGAGACCTAGAGGGGGTGGGGGAGAGGGAGGGAGAGGAAAGGTGGAGCGGGAGGAGGGAGAGGAGGAGGAGGGGGGGAGGAAGGGAGGAGGGGGAAAGAGTGTGAGGTGGAGATGGGAGAGAGGGACGGAGGGGAGGAGGGAGAGGAAAGGAGGAGGAGGGAGAGGAGGAGGAGGAGGGGGAGGAAGGAAGGAGGGGGAAAGGGTGTGAGGTGGAGATGGGAGAGAGGGAGAGGTGGACGGAAGTGGAGATAGGAGACAGGCAGTTTAATTGATTTCAACCCAATGAAAGGTGGTGGTGTTATGTAAACGGTGTTTCAGAACTTCCTTAACGGGGCCCTTACCCTACAGTCAGCCAACGTTAAGAACAACACAGTACTCACTCACCCACTACGCTACACAACACAAAGAACACTTCAGCACAGAACCATCACAGCAAAATGAAAGGCTCATCCCAATGGATGAGTTGGGATTGTCACGTGCACTCACGTACAACACACACACACACACACACACACACACACACAGTTCACCAGTCCAAAAATAGCCCAGGCGCTGTGATTGGCGGTGGGCTAACGAGTGCTGACAGCCGCTGAATGGGTGTCACACACTCCTCTGTCCCCCCGCCGCCAGCGCTGACATACCAACCGCCGCTCGTTAGCTGAGCTAATGAGCGCATCCGGGGGGGGTGGGGGGGGGGTGTGTGTGCGTGTTAGTCACCTGACGAGTTGCATATGTGTCGTCATATTTTTAATAAACAGAACCTGATTTTGTATTAATATTTTTTTAGAGAAACGTCTTCCCTGGGGTTTTGTTTGTTTGCTGTGTCCAAACCCAAGTATGAGCACATTTTTTCGGCTGGCCTCCAAGAACTCAAACGACCCCCATGCCCATTGTGCAGAAGAGCACACCCTAATTACTATCTCAATTAACTGATTTCTCTGGACTAAATGAACACGTGTTTTCCAATTTGGACAGATTCAATTACCTAACACACATAGAGCATCACGCTTACACACAGAGAGCATCACTCTAGCACACAGAGAGCCACACGCTAGCACACAGAAAGGCATCATGCTAACACACAGAGAGCATCACGCTAACACACAGAGAGCATCACGCTAACACACAGAGAGCATCACGCTAACACACAGCGAGCATCACACTAACACAAAGTGAGCATCACACTAACACACAGAGAGCATCAAGCTAACACACAGAGCATCATGCAAACACAAAGAGAGCCTCATGCTAACACACAGAGAGCATCACGCTAACACACAGAGCATCACGCCAACACAAAGAGAGCCTCATGCTAACACACAGAGAGCATCACGCTAAGACGCAAAGAGCATCACGCTAACACAGAGAGCATCAAACTAACACACAGAGAGCATCAAGCTAACACACAGAGAGCATCACGCTAACACACAGAGGGCATCACGCTAACACACAGAGAGCATCAAGCTAACACACAGAGAGCATCAAGCTAACACACAGAGAGCATCACGCTAATGGCTCTGGTACCTGTCAGCAGGGGGCTCTGGGGGGGACCCTGCTCCATTAGGACCATGTGCTGCAGCAGGGGACTGTGGGCCCCGGAGCCGGCCTCCGTCATGTAGGGGGTCAGGTGGGCACCGGACAGGAAGGGGGGGCTCAGGGACAGCGCCGGCTGCAGACCACCACCGTCCTGCGGAGACGAGGTCACCTGGGGGGGGGGGGGGGCTTTGAAGAGTTAGCTGTGAGGGGGACAGACAGACAGACAAACAGACCAATGGACTGACAGAGAGACAGACCGATGGACTGACAGAGGGACAGACAAATAGACAGATGGACTGACAGACAGACAGACCGATGGACTGACAGACAGACAGACCGATGGACTGACAGACAGACAGAGACAGATGGACTGACAGACAATGTTCCCTCTAAGCTGCGCAGTGCGCAATCGCGCACCGCTCCCGCGTTCTCTGCGCACAGCAAATATATGCAGCGCATAAAATAAAATCTAACCTGAACTGTAAATAAAATAAACGCATAACAATTTATTCTGTACCATTTTGCAATGCAACTCAGTGAGTGACAGGTGACAGTAAAACAATGACTCACACTGTGTCCAGCCAATGACATGATGCGGCTCACGTGTATTTACATCACACAGCCAATCAATGCGCTTTATGCGTACTTGCCTCCGTTTAGCATGTTAGCGTGTAGCTGATGTTGCGGCAGCGATGGCGAAACAAACGGGTAGTAGCACATCCAGACACCAAGTCAAAAAGAAATGCGGTTCTTTTAATATGGAAAGGCTGTCGGAGTATGTGCGAACAGAAGAAATTGAGATGAAACTGGATGAGATTTTTTCTTTTTCAAGCGAGAAAGGGCTGCTCTGTAAAACATGCTGTGAAGCCAAAGTAACGGGCGAGTTTTGGGAGGGAAAAATGTGGACTGAATGGAAGTTGGACTACCTCAAGCGTCACATTCAGCAGAAAAGTAATTTGAATGCTGTTGGAATTGTACGAAGACGCAATATGGGAATGGGGATCGGTACACTATTGCAGGAGAGCACCAAAGATCGAGAGAAGAGGAACGAGCTGTCACACAAAAATAAATCCAACCCAGAGCAAGTAAAAATTCTCATCGACAATACTCTACTCGCCATCAAAATGAATGCATCAATGCTGTCGGTTCAACAAATCCACGATCACATGGCAAAGTATGTGAGTATACCAGAAGAATGGCGAAGCAAAAATTATGCCTTTGAATTTGTGAACTCAATCAATGAGATAGTGCAGAATGAGACGATCTGCAATGGAAAAAATGCACCCTGGCATACCCTGATAGCAGATGAGAGCACAGACATAACAGTGCACAAAATGCTAGTCCTATATATAAAATACAGGGAGGAACATGACGTCAACTATAAAACTGTGTTTGGCGGCATCATCCAGCTGACAGCATGCACTGCTCACGATATTGTGCAGGCAATCACTCAGTATTACTCCAAGCATGGACTGGACTTTCAGAGAATGGTGATGCTGACCTCCGATGGCGCCTCAGTAATGCTAGGAAAGCACAACAGAGTTGCAGCTTTATTAAAGCGGCAAATACCACACCTAACAGAACAACATTGCGTGGCCCATAGAGAGGACTAGGGCATTGATGATGCCTGGAAAGATGTGCCTTTGATGCGAGATGTGGAAACTCTTCTTAGAACTGTATATTCCACTTTCTCTCGGTCAATTGTGAAGAGGGCCAAAATCGAGGACCTAGCAAAGATTCTCGATGAGGATACATTGTCATTCAGGCCTCTGAGCGAAGTGCCATGGCTGTCGCGCCACCAAGCTGTGAATGCTGTTCTGAGGAACTACACTGTTCTTGAAGAATACTGCAAGAGAGAATCCAGTGATAACAGAGATCCAGTGGTAATTTACTGCTACAAAAAAGCTGGGAGATTCAAAGTTCAAGGTTACTCTCACTGCTCTGGGAGATGTTTTGGGCGAGCTGGCACAACTCTGCCTTTCTTTTCAAAGACGCAACCTGACTGTGATGGAAGGAAATTTCTTTGCAAGAGCAAAGATTGAGAAGTTGCTTTCCCAATACCTGAACGATGAGAAGGATGTTCAGTGGAGTGACCGTGTCAAAGAGGTGATGAGGACCTCATCAGCTGATGCCAGAAATACAGCTGAGATTACTCTTTTTATTCGTAAGCTCTGTGATCACTTGGATGCTCGTTTTCCCGAGGATGAATTAAAGGAGTGGTCTGCATTGGACATTGAAGCATTGAGCTCAGACATCAGTTTTGAGTATGGATCAACAGACATTGCTACACTGGCAAAGAAGTATGAGGTCATTCTCCACCACTCACATTCTATGGAGGCCATTAACAGTCAATATGCTGAATTCAAGTACATAATGAAGCAAAAACTGAAACAAGGGTCAATCAGCACATTCTCAGATATGGTGGCTGCAGCACTTAGTTGTGAGGAGCTAAAGGGGATCTCGCAGCTTGTGGATATTTGTGGCACATTTCAAGCATCCAGTGCAGATTGTGAGAGAGGCTTTATGTAGGAGCCAGAATGAAGTAGGAGAAAAGTTTATTTTATTTTGTAATTTTTGTGTTTCTCTGAGCTATCTCCCTCTAGTGGCTGGACCATGCGGGTGACCTTGACATCTATCTAAGGGGCGACCCTACCTGGGGGGAGGGGCTTGAGCAGGAAGACACAGTCTTTGACATTGTGCCAGAGAACCAAACTGAACCACATGATTATCTTTGCAATCCTTATGTTGACCTGTTGAACTACAAGAACTTTTGAGTTTTGTATTTTCATTTAGTCTAATTAAACCCATTGGAATTTTCAACTTTAAACCGCACTGGACCTGGATTTCTTTTGATTTAGTACATCTGGTATAAGCATCGGCTTTTAAGCTCAGCCACACAGTGGTTAACAAAGGACAAGAGTTAACCACAACATAAGTCAAAGACTCCTTCCAAGTAATTCCAAGAAGAAACACTGGATTGGAACTGGAAGCAGAGAAAGATCTGGATGGACTGGATGCAGGCAGTCGAACACATGGCCTGATTGTTTTAGAGTATGAGTATACTCCCCTCAATGTATTTGATAATTGCTTGAAAATTGACTGTTGAAGACTAAGCTTAAGGATAGGGGTGTAACGATTCATGCGATGCATCGATGAATCGATTGTCAGTCCTACCGATTCAACTAAATCGATCTGCTAAAATAAATAAATAGAATGAATCGCTTTGGCTTCACCAACAATCGATATAAATGCTTTAAATCATATGAATCGATTATGATTAATGTTTTAAGACTTAGTTTACACGTTTATTTTGTGAAGTGCAGCTCGGTAATCCGTAACTCTGTCATCAGCTAGTCAGCTTGCGAGTTTTTTTTCTCCCTCACCCTACTGGTGCATTTCAAACATGGCAGAGAGCGGCAGCGAGATTGTTAATGCACCAGCAAACTTGAAATCCAAAGTGTGGAAGCATTTTGGCTTCGCAAAGAATAATGGTAAAATTGACAAGGGGTGTGTGACGGGGCGCATAGCTTCCGTCAATGTTGCCTGTGTGTGTTTGTCTTGTTTGACTATGTATTCCGTTACCTTCCTACTGTTTTAAAATCATTTATCAACCATGTCATTTATCATGCGCGCTACGGCAGTTTAATACAATCTTGCAAGTAGGCCTACCATCATTACAACGTTCTGTTTAATACCATTTACCATTAACGTCACCTGTTCTGTTGCAATAACCATTCAAACAAGTATGTCGTTGTCAAATTCCAGGTTTGTTTATTTAGTTTAAAAGTTACATGTTAAAGGCCCACTATGCAACTTCGGGCATTTCTTCGCTGTATTCTTGTTTTTTGCACGCACATTTCTCTACACAGCGCCCCCCTACAGCTTCGTAGTAGATATTTTACAACACTGTCGTAACAACTCGTTGACGACCCTTCCCCATGCACTTCTACGCAAGCCATGTGCATTTGTTTTCAAAGAAGCCGGCGAATGCGTGGAGCCATGTCCGAAGTAGATGTTCATAAAGTGTAGGCAAGGTTATACATTTTTAAAATGGTGTATTTGTATTGCAATAAACATAAATCCATCCTTTTTTATAGTTGACGGGGAGAATTTATATCCTAGATTATAATTGATTTATCTTAGGTTGAACAGAACAATCAGTGTAAGAGTGTTGGCCAACATAATAATCTAAATAAACAAGAACCTGGATTCGGGGATTCAGTCTGTATCTGGGGGACGAGACAGACGAACAGCAAAACACCCATGGAAACAAAGGTGTTTATATGGTTGCAACCAAGCAAGCTAGAAACATACAGGGCTCACAACAAAATGGTCGAGAAAACAATTTTTACAGGGCTCACAACAAAATGGTTGAGCAAACACATTTGTACAGAGTATTTTTCTTTTTGTTGATTTTCGTTTTATTTTTATTGCCTTATGGGCCTTAAATTGGGAAAATAAAAGATCCCATCTTTTTCCAAACATCTCGTCGGCTCCTGAGTGATTTTCCACCTAGTTCAAGACGCTCCAACACATCTACCCATGACAGGGTGTCACATTATTGCATGTTTATTTCACGGATATAGAATTTTGGTTCAAAGTTACTGAATCGAATCGTTTGTCCTTGAATCGAATCGCCAACTACTGAATCGTTAATCGAATCGAATCATCTGAAGCCAAAGATTCACACCCCTACTTAAGGATATCTGACATTGGATTAGATAATATTGAAGATTCATTCAAGCTTTAGGATGTATGCTATTGGAGTGGAATACTGATTTGTTTGGAACACTTGATGAATAGTCAATAAGCATCAATAATCAAGCATGGCAGATTCAATTTAAAAGGAAAGTGTTACTGAAGTTACTGCGCAAGAAGAGGAAGTTACTGAATGTACTGAGGAAGAAATAGTCACTGGAGCTACTGGAAAGGAACATATAGTGACCAAAACCTAGAAAGCACTGGAACTGAAATGGAAAGCAGTAACCAGGCATCTAAAGCAAAAAAGGCTGGAAAAGCAAAGCTTTCTCAGTTACCTAGAAGAAAGAATATCATGATTCAGTTAATGGAAGATGTGTCAGGACTTAATGAAGTGAGAGAAGACCTTCACACATACAAAGACTTGTTTGAAAAGTTTAAGACCTTACAAGACAATTATCAGGAGCTTCTGACAGAGGAAGAAAGACAGAAGGATGACAGTGAATGGGTTGAACCTAAAATCAAGGAAATTAACACTTTTCTCTCCTCTGTGTATTCCTGGATATCTGGAGCGTCTGGAGCTGTTATACCCCAGGAGGAGGAGATTACCCCAAAGGACAGTGTATCACAAGTCTCAAGCCGTGGGTCAAGATCTACAACTACATCTGTAAGACTACGTGAAGAGGCTGAAAGAGCGGCCATTTTGGTCAAAATGGATGCCCTGGAAGAAAAGCATGCATTAGAGGAGAAGGAGAAGTGAGCTACAAGCACTTAAGTGAAAGCGAGAGGCCCATGAGCTAAAAACACATCTGGCAGCGACATCCACTAGAATTGCAGTCCTCTCATATGCGGAGGAAGGGCAGCAAGAAGCCGAGGCAGCAAAAGGTCGGACAGCCAAACCATCTTCTAAGGAACATCAGCCATATCCGGCAGCGGAGACACACACCGCCGAACAAGTTGATGAAAACCTGCAAGGTGAAGGTAAAGATGGAATGAATGCTTACTTGGATGAAATGTCAATGAAAAGTGTTGCAGAAGAGAGTGAGTTTCTGTCTTTAGACAAAATTACCAAAGCCTTTTCCATGATGCAAACCCCAAGTGTACAGCCAAGGGACGGTGTCCACTTTCAGACTATTCCAGAGAGAGACGGTAGAGGTGTTAGAAGGACCAGCATCCAGTCCTCTAGAAACTCTATGAAAGATTAGTCCCCCTTAAGCGACAAGCATGGCCTCTGATCAGTTGTTGACCGCAAGCATTTTGAGTGATGATGGACTAGCCAATATCCTTCAACGTCAAAATGATCTAACATCCGTGCTTGTAAAGCATGGATGTACAAGCATCCAGTCCTCTAGAAACTCTATGAAAGATTAGTCCCCCTTAAGCGACAAGCATGGCCTCTGATCAGTTGTTGACCGCAAGCATTTTGAGTGATGATGGACTAGCCAATATCCTTCAACGTCAAAATGATATAACATCCATGCTTGTAAAGCATGGATGTACAAGCATCCAGTCCTCTAGAAACTATGAAAGATTAGTCCCCCTTAAGCGACAAGCATGGCCTCTGATCAGTTGTTGACCGCAAGCATTTTGAGTGATGATGGACTAGCCAATATCCTTCAACGTCAAAATGATATAACATCCATGCTTGTAAAGCATGGATGTACAAGCATCCAGTCCTCTAGAAACTATGAAAGATTAGTCCCCCTTAAGCGACAAGCATGGCCTCTGATCAGTTGTTGACCGCAAGCATTTTGAGTGATGATGGACTAGCCAATATCCTTCAACGTCAAAATGATATAACATCCATGCTTGTAAAGCAACAAAAACTGTCTACTCTCCCACAAAAAGAAATAACAGTCTTCAGTGGAGATGTTTTGTCATACAGACCATTCATAAGAGCTTTTGAGCACATAATTGAGGAAAAGACAAGAGTAGTGCAGATAGGCTTTCTTGATCAGTACACCAGTGGTCTCCCTAGAGACCTGGTGAGGAGCTGTCTCCACATGAGCCCATGCAGAGGCTATGAAAAGGCAAAAGCTTTGCTACAGGAGCACTATGGAGATTAATTTAAAATCACTTCTGCATACATGACAAAGGCGTTAGAATGGTCTGCAAACAAAACTGGGGATTTGAAGACATTGCAGTGTTTTGTGATATTCTTGAGGAGCTGTTGTAATGCAATGGAAGAAATGACATACTCTCATGAAATGAACTTGTCATCAAAATCTTGATAATGAAACTTCCCTACAGACTCAGAGAAAGAGGGAGATCTTATGTGTGTGACTTTCAGGAGAGACAGAAAAGAAGACCTCAGTTCTCTGATGTCGTTTCATTTCTCGAGGCAAGTGAGGATCGCCTCTGACCCAGTTCATGGTAACATTCAGGATAGGCCCATCAGAGCCACAGAAAGGCCGCAAATTAAAGCCAAATCAATTAGAAATAGCTTTTCAACTAGTGCGTCCATTCTTTCCACTCAGCAACCTAAAGGTAATCACTTACAGTTGCAACAGCAATCACACATTATAGAACTGTAGAGTATTTAAGGAAAAGAAACACAGAGAGATGCTGGACTTCATTAAAGAAAAGGGATTCTGTTTCGGCTGTCTAACTCAAGGCCACATCAGCAAACACTGTAGACAAAAGCTTACCTGCACAGTGTGTTCAAAACAGCACCCCAGTCTCCTCCACGTTGGAAATGTGGAACAAAGGACAAACCAACATGAAAAGGGTGTCAGGTCAGAGGCAGTTAAGACCGTAGCCAGCTTAGGTACTGGGGCTGGTACTGGGTCCACTAACGTGCTTTCAGTATTGCCGATGAGGATCAAAGCTGGCAAAGGAGAAAATATCTTCTCAGTGTATGCTTTCCTTGACCCAGGTAGCTCAGCTACATTTTGCACTGAACGTTTGCCTTATTTGCCTTATGTCTCAGTTGAATATCCAAGGCAGAAAAAAAACATCTTGTTGCGAACAATGAGTAATGAGAAGAGAGTTCCCACATACGTGGTCTCAGGACTCAAAATTTCCAGACTCGACGGAGACAGTTTCACACAGCTACCCGATGTGTTCACACAAAAGGAAATGCCAGTCACTGCTGACAATATCCCTTCAAAACAGGATCTTGCTAGGTGGCCTTACCTGCAAAAGGTCAATATTCCAGGAATAGATGGCAACATCGAACTGTTGATAGGAATGAATGCCTCAAAGATCATGGAGCCCTTGGAAATTACCAAAAGTCAGGGTGAGGGACCCTATGCAGTGAAGACCCTAGTGGGGTGGGTAATCAATGGGCCCTTGAGAGGTAGTAAGTCTTCTATCGACAATGATTGTCAGTCTGCCACAGTAAACAGGATCTCTATTGCAAATCTTGAGACGCTGCTCGTCAACCAGTACAATCACGACTCTAATGAGAAGGCCTCAGAGGAAAAGCGTGAACACTCTATTGAGGATAAAAGATTCCTTGAAATAGCAAGTTAGTCAGTCTCATTAGTTGATGGTCACTATACTCTTAACTTACCCTTCAGGAAAGATGATGTGCTAATGCCCAACAATCGCCACATTGCCATGCAACGTCTCCAAAGCCTGAAGAGAAAGTTTAAGAGAAATTAGTCTTTCCATAACGAATATACTGCTTTTCTGAATGATGTCATTACCCAGGGATACGCAGAGCCTGTCCCGCAGCTGGAAATGGAGGGAGCTCCGGGAAGAACCTGGTATATTCCACATCATGGGGTATACCATCCTAAGAAGAACACACTCAGGGTGGTGTATGACTGTGGAGCGGTGTACCAGGGCACATCACTCAATTCAGAACTGTTGCAAGGCCCTGATCTTACCAACTCACTAGTTGGAGTTTTGCTCAGGTTCAGGAGAGAACCCGTCACAGTTATGGCCGACGTTAGATCTATGTTCCACCAAGTCAGGGTGTCCAAGTCAGACATAGACTTCCTGCGCTTTATATGGTGGCGAGACGGAGACATTGAACAGGACCCAATAGACCACTGCATGCTGGTAAAATTATTCGGAGCAGTTTCCTCCCCAAGTTGTGCCAGCTTTGCACTGCGAAGAACTGCTGAGGACAATCAACATACAAGAACACAGGTGACAGATACAATAATGCATACATTTATGTAGATGATTGTCTGACCTCATTGCCCACAGTACAGGACACAGTGCAGCTGACAGCAGACCTGACGGAGTTGTGCAACAAAGGAGGATTCCAACTCACCAAGTGGGTGAGCAACAACCGAGCTGTGCTGTCAACCATAAAGGAGGAGGAAAGAGGAAAAGACATCAGGTCTTTAGACCTAGACAAAGAGCAATTGCCAACTGACCGTGCCCTAAGCCTTCAGTGGAGCGTGGAAGATGACGCTTTTAGGCTTGGCATCGTAATTCCCGTAAAGCCACATACACAGAGAGGAATTATGTCAATGGTAAACTCCGTGTATGATCCACTAGGTATCATAGTACCTCTCACTCTCCCAGCCAAACAACTGTTACAGCAGCTCTGCCAGCAGGGCTATGGTTGGGATGAGACAATACCAACAGATCAGTCTAAACAATGGATTAATTGGATACAGGATCTCCCAAAGCTGTCTGACTTTAGTGTTCCACACTGTATCAAACCCAATAACTTTGGAGAACCGCAGTCCTTTGAACTGCACCATTTTGCTGATGCAAGCGAAATTGGATATGGGGCAGTAAGTTATCTTAGGATGACCAATCACCAGGGATAGCTACATGTCTGCTTCGTGATAGGGAAAGCAAGAGTTGCTCCCCTAAAGCAATTGACAATCCCAAGAATGGAATTAGCTGATGCCGTGCTGTCAGTTAGGCTAGACAAACTGCTCAATGCTGACTTACATCTTCCCATACAAAGTTCCACGTTTTGGGTAGACAGTCAGGCTGTATTGAAGTACATAGCCAATGACAGTGCAAGATTGAAAACCTTTGTCGCAAATAGAGTGTCCTTCATTAGAGAAAACAGCAGTGTCCAACAATGGAAGTTCATTGAAAGCAAGCACAACCCGGCGGATGAGGCCTCTAGGGGGCTGAGCGTGCAAAAGTTCCTGGAGAACAGACGATGGATTTGCGGTCCTGAATTTCTTTGGAAACCAATGCATACCTGCCCTATAGAAACTGGCAATCCGTCTTTGTCAAAAGACGACCCAGAGGTAAAAATTCTACCTCTTGTGTGCAATGCTGTAGTTCAAGACGTGCCAAGTCCTACCTTCTCAGACTGGGCCAAATTGGTGAGAGCCGTGGCCTGGTATCAAAAGCTTGGAAGCAGCCTGATGGCTCTGGCTGCGAAAAGGTAACACCTTTCCACTGATGTCACGCCACGTTCACAACATCAGAATCTGACGTCTCAGTTGCAAGCCTTTAAGTCAAAGCTCAATGGTCAGTGCATTTCTCTTGACGACCTTGAGAAAGCTGAGAGAGCAATTCTTTCATTCACTCAAGGACAAGTTTTTCCCGTTGAGTATGAGAAGTTTGGAATGGCACCACCTACTGTTCCTAAAAGTAGCAGAATTTACAGACTAGATCCTATGCTGAAAGATGGATTGATTAGAATAGGAGGACCTTTCGGAAGACATGAAGTATCCCATCATCCTCCACAAACAGTCTCACATTTCCAGTCTGTTAATTCGCCATATTCATGAAAGGTATGGGCACTGTGGCAGAAATTATGTCCTTAGTCAATTACGGAAAGTACTGGATCACAAGTGGAAATAGTGCAGCAAGGAGTGTCATCTCAAAATGTGTGATCTGCAGGCGTCTGAAAAACAGACCCGGAGAACAAAAGATGGCTAATTTGCCATATGAAAGAACACTACCAGATCTCCCATCGTTCTCTTATGTGGGCATGGATTATTTTGGTCCAATAGAAACTTAAAGAGGGAGAAGTTCACTAAAAAGATACGGTGTGATCTTTACATGTTTGTCTTGCAGAGCCATTCACCTTGAGATGGCATACTCCCTCGACACCGACTCCTGCATCCACGCAATAAGGAGATTCATACGCAGACATGGCCAAGTACAGCACATCTGGTCCAACAATGGCACCAATCTAGATGGTGCTGAAAAGGAGTTGAGGAAGGCTTTGTCCAACTTTAACAACAGTAAGATCTAAAATACCATGCTAGAAAGAGGAATTAACTGGACCTTCAATCCACCAGGGGCATCACACCACGGCGGGGTGTGGGAGAGAATGATCAGGTCTGTAAGATGGGTCCTAAACTCTCTTTTACACCAACAAACCCATGACTGATGAAGTTCTGCAAACCTTATTTTGCGAAATTGAGGCCATCCTTAACCGCCCAATCACCATCACATCCTCTGACATTGACATTTAGGGCATTTAGCAGACGCTTTTATCCAAAGCGACTTACAATAAATACATTTGTCAGAAGTGCATCAATATATCGCTGTAGGTACAGAAAGGATGTTCATAGAACCAATTGCAAGTACCACGATCGCTAGGTCAATCAATTCCCCGTGTTACAGCCATGATAGCAGCTACTGCAGTTGCTACACAGTTAAGTACTACAATACAATACAATACAATACAATATAGGGGTGTAACATTCATGCGATGCATCGATGAATCGATTGTCAGTCCTACCGATTCAACTAAATCGATCTGCTAAAATAAATAAATAGAATGAATCGCTTTGGCTTACACCAATAATCGATATAAATGCTTTAAATCGTATGAATCGATTATGATTAATGTTTTAAGACTTAGTTTACACGTTTATTTTGTGAAGTGCAGCTCGGTAATCCGTAACTCTGTCATCAGCTAGTCAGCTTGCAAGGAAGTCCCACGAGTTTTTTTTCTCCCTCACCCTCTACTGGTGCATTTCAAACATGGCAGAGAGCGGCAGCGAGATTGTTAATGCACCAGCAAACTTGAAATCCAAAGTGTGGAAGCATTTTGGCTTCGCAAAGAATAATGGTAAAATTGACAAGGGGTGTGTGACGGGGCGCATAGCTTCCGTCAATGTTGCCTGTGTGTGTTTGTCTTGTTTGACTATGTATTCCGTTACCTTCCTACTGTTTTAAAATCATTTATCAACCATGTCATTTATCATGCGCGCTACGGCAGTTTAATACAATCTTCCAAGTACCATCATTACAACGTTCTGTTTAATACCATTTACCATTAACGTCACCTGTTCTGTTGCAATAACCATTCAAACAAGTATGTCGTTGTCAAATTCCAGGTTTGTTTATTTAGTTTAAAAGTTACATGTTAACACAGCGTAAATGTTCGTCTTATCAGCGTCTCGTCTATTAGGGAATGTGTGCCGCGTCAACGGGGTTTAAATTAACGTCATAACTTCCGGGTGAACCGGAAGTGACCGCGAGTTTTTGTAATTATGTTTATTGCAGTTTTTGTATATTTTGGCTACGCCAAAATCTAGCAATAATATAAAGGTCCAGTATGCTTAAGTTCGAATTGATGTTTTTGTGACTCTCAAGCCCATTCAGTTTGTTTAGTGAAAAGTATTTTTTCTTTTTGTTGATTTTCGTTTTATTTTTATTGCCTTATGGGCCTTAAATTGGGAAAATAAAAGATCCCATCTTTTTCCAAACTTCTCGTCGGCTCCTGAGTGATTTTCCACCTAGTTCAAGACGCTCCAACACATCTACCCATGACAGGGTGTCACATTATTGCATGCTTATTTCACGGATATAGAATTTTGGTTCAAAGTTACTGAATCGAATCGTTCCAAAAAAAAAAAATTGTCCTTGAATCGAATCGCCAACTACTGAATCGTTAATCGAATCGAATCGTCTGAAGCCAAAGATTCACACCCCTAATACAATACAATACAGTGTACAATGGTGGTCAGAAGTGGGAAGGTGGCTATGCAGAGTCGAGGTGGACTCTGAACAGGTGAGTCTTGAGTCTTTTTCGGAAGATAATGAGCGACTCTGCGGTCCTGAGGGCGGCAGGGAGCTCGTTCCACCACTGAGGTCCCAAAACCGAGAAAAGTTGTGACTTTGCTGAACGGCCTTTGCTAGCTCTTAGCGATGGCGGTTCCAGACGTCCAGCTGAGGTAGTTGAGCGGAGGGATCGAGCTGGGGTGTGTGGCTTTAGCAATGCTTGGAGGTAGGCAGGGGCAGTTCCATCGACTGCCTTGTATGCCAGTACCATCGTCTTAAATTTGATGCGAGCTACTACAGGGAGCCAGTGGAGGTCCCGGAAGAGGGGGGTCACATGGGAGAACTTCGGTAGGTTGAACACGAGGCGCGCTGCCGCATTCTGGATGCGCTGCAAAGGTTTAATCGCAGAGGCAGGAAGTCCAGCCAGGAGTGAGTTGCAGTAGTCGAGGCGGGAGATGACCAGTGATTGGACAAGAAGCTGAGCTGCTTCCCTTGTGAGGAAGGGCCGGATTCTGCGGATGTTGTAAAGTGCAAATCTGCAGGATCGGGCGACCGCAGTGATGTTTGCAGTGCAGGATAATTGATTGTCCAGTACCACCCCGAGGTTTCTGGCAGTTGTAAAGCCTAAAACACTTAAGGGCCGGAATGTAGGAGCCAGAATGAAGAAGGACAAAAGTTTCTTTTATTTTGTAATTTTTGTGTTTCTCTGAGTTATCTCCCTCTTGTGGCTGGACCATGCGGGTGACCTTGACATCTATATAAAGGCAACCCTACCTGGGGGGAGGGGCTTGAGCAGGAAGACAAGGGCTGAATCTGAATACTCATACTTGACTGCTATATAGTATGCATTTTGTAGTACGTCACAAATATAGCGCGTCCGAATGCTCAGTACGCATTGTGTAGTACGGAAAACGTTTCAGAATGCGTACTACCGCCACAGTAAACAACGGAGTTCACTACGCTATCCCACAATGCAACCGGAGTCTGGTAACGAACGAAGAAGAGATGGCTGACCCGACTAAACCAGAAAGACGTCGTAGAAAGCGGCGAAAAAAAGAGACATTAAAAAGAGTAAAAAAGTAAAGTAAGTAATTAAGTAAAAAGAGACATTTTTAATTTAATAGCAACGATGACAAGACGGAAAACAGGTAACTTATCAAGGTAATTTTGCCGGCATCTGAGGGGAGATACGTCATCTCCAAACATCCGGTGGAGTTTCGGCGGTGTTCGGAAGCGTTCGGAGGCGTTCTACGTATAGCTGTAGACCGTACTACACAGTCAAGTGTGGTACGGTCAAGTAGTAGACACTGAACAGAAATAGTATGTACTAAGTATTCGGATTCAGCCACAGTCTTTGACCTTGTGCCAGAGAACCAAACTGAACCCCATGATTATCTTTCCAATCCTTATGTTGACCTTACTGCAAGAACTTTTGAGTTTTGTATTTTCATTTAGTCTAATTAAACCCATTGGAATTTTCAACTTTAAACCGAACTGGACCTGGATTTCTTGATTTAGTACATCTGGTATAAGCGTCAGACTTTTAAGCTCAGCCACACAGTGGTTAACAAAGGACAAGAGTTAACCACAACACTTTAGTTTGATGAATCATATCAAAACAGCATCCAGAAATCGTCTTGAAGTGGCACATTTGGACCGGCTGACCAGTCAAAGCAAGCAGACGGGCCCATCAAACTGGACGAAGTCTACAACCACTGGAGAAGTGAGAAGGACAAACGGGAAAAATAAGGTGAAATTTAAGTCCCAGATCAGCCCTAATTAAAAGTAATCTAACGGAAATTACTGCTCTTATTTGATTATTTTAATAAGCCCTGTAAATTGTAATGATCTCAGGTTTTTGTGTGTTAATTGTATCTCTCCTTGTCTGTGTCTGTTCTGTCTGCTGGTGGGTTTCCTGCTCTAGCTGGAGTCCCAGTGTGCAGTAGCCGTGGATTTAATGATTAGTTTCCGTGACCCAGTTCGCGTGATTCAGTTCGCCACGAGGAGTCGTTCGCGAATCGTTCGTTCGTTCAGTCGAGTTTCCGGTAGCACTAACTCCACTGAGTCTGACTGACTCAGCTGAGAACCGTGCAATGGGGCCCATTCCATGATGCGATTTAACGCTACCGGAAACCAGGCTGAACGAACATACGATTCGTGAACGACTCCTCCCAGTTCAGTCGAGTTTCCGGTGAATCGATTCACCGGAAACTCGACTGAACGCGGAGGAGTCGTTCGCGATTCAGCCTAGTTTCCGGTAACGGTGAATCGCATCATGGAATGCACGCCATTGCACGGTTCTCAGCTGAGTCAGTCAGACTCAGTAGGGTTAGTGCTACCAGAAACTCGTTCGTTCGTTCAGTCGAGTTTCCGGTGAATCGAATGGTGAACGAGACGACCGAACGAACGAGAGAGACGAACTGGTTCGGTTCGTTCGTCCTAAAGACTCGTTCATTCGAACCGGTTCGCGAACGAACGAGCCAACACTAGTGTGCAGACCTGGACCCAGAAGTGGCAGCAGTTCTCTGTGCACCTGGACCATCACAGCCTCAGCCTAGGCAGAGAAGTTCAAGTTTAAAAGTTTTATTTGTCCAACATGTTAGAAAATGTTCTTTGATTGAAGGAGGGGAGGGGGTGGGGAGGGGGTTGGAAGCTGTCTAAACAACTTTTTGATGGATGGTCAGTGACTTTGGCTTCAGCTTCAACACCTGAAGTTGCTCACAGAGGTCCAAGCAATGCTCAGGGAGTCTGTGTGTATGCTCAGAAACATGAACAATTAGGGGGAACATTGCTGACAGAGAGACAGAAGGAAAGACTGATGGACCGTCAGAGAGACAAACGGACAGACAGACTGATGGACCATCAGAGAGACAGACAGACAGACGGACAGACAGACAGACAGACAGACGGACGGACGGACAGACAGACGGACGGACGGACGGACGGACGGACGGACGGACGGACGGACGGACGGACGGACGGACGGACGGACGGACGGACGGACGGACGGACGGACGGACGGACGGACGGACGGACGGACGGACGGACGGACAGACAGACGGACCGTCAGAGAGACAGACAGAGAGACAGACAGACGGACAGACCAGGTCCCAGCTCTTAACGTGAACCACTCCCTTCTTACGTTGGCGGCAGGGCTGGGCGTGGCGGTGGCGGGCAGGCCCAGGGTGATGTTGGGCAGGGAGGGGGAGCAGTATAGGGACAGCTGGCTGAGGGAGCCCCCGTCCGCACTGCTGCTGCTCAGCCGCTGGGCCAAGGACACCTGGGGGGGGGGGGGCAGGCCAGGGGTTAGGGTGTCGGACATTGTTGCCAGATTGGGCCAGAAATCTCGCCCCATCTGGCATCTTGTTGGATGCCAGATTGGGTGGGAAATCTGGCCCAATCTGGCAACACTGGTGTCAGACCCCCCCACCGGAAGGTTCCGGGTTCTATCCCACTTAATGCCGTTGCTCCAGGCGTCCTGGAGCAAGACGATCGCCTAATCCTTTCTCCTGCTCCTCAATAATACATCTGAACTCACTAGCATGAATAAAAATGGGAAAGCTCCTTAGCAATAGCATTATTTAGCATCCAGGCTAATGGGTCACCAGTAGCATAAATATGGAAGTGTGGTATGGGTGCGAGGCTAGAGGGACTGTGTTGATGGACACACACTGTCGGCTTGGGATGAATACCGATTTAGCAATGCGGGCAAATTTAAAGAGATTGAATATATGGGCTGGGCTGAGGTCTGTGTGTGTGTGTGTGTGTGTGTGTGTGTGTGTGTGTGTGTGTGTGTGTGTGTGTGTGTGTGTGTGTGTGTGTGTGTGTGTGTGTGTGTGTGTGCGTGCGTGCGTGCGTGCGTGCGTGCGTGCGTGCGTGCGTGCGTGCGTGCGTGCGTGCGTGCGTGTGCGTGCGTGTTGGTTTGATGGTGTGTGTTTCTGTGTCTGGTGTGTGTGTGTTTGTATGCGTGTGAGCGGGCAGGGGGTTTGTGTGAGTGTGTGTGTCCGGTGTGTGTGTGTGTGTGTGTGTGTGTGGGTTTGTGTGTGTTGTGGCAACCCGGTCCCAAAGAGAGGTGTTGGATGGCGTATACCGCCGATATCCACCAGTCAGAGCCAGAGAGTGTCCATTGCGTCACCCTAATCGGCGCAATGGAGAACACCTGTGGCGGAGGACGAGGAAGAACAGGTACCCTTAAGAAGGCTGTGACAGGTTCTCTTAGGGAGGAGAACTGGGAGCACGAGAGAACCAGGAAACCTCCAGGACCCAATACGGACGGGTCATCAAGGGGGTCTAGCGAACCTTTCCCCAGCGTTCCCGAGGAACGCCCCGCCGGCACAGCGTTCCAGACGGGAACGACCTCCCTCTCCAGGGACAAGGCCGGCCCGGCCGGAGAGACAATCACATTGACATTACCATTGCTCACGGAGCCATTTGTATTATTTTTGTTTATCCCGCTATGGGCACCGACCCACACGTTTTCTGTTATTCATTTAATAAATGCCTCTTTTGGCTTCGAACGGACCTGGGCGTTTGGTAATTCCTGAGAAAGAGAGACATTCCTGGGGTCGGGTCGCCACATATGGTGGAGAATGCAGGCACTCTGACCAGGCTACGGACTACTCAGGATTACAAACCCACCCGCCAATGAAGAACCCGGATGGAGCAGCCGCCGCCCAGCGTCAGCAACGGGACCAAGCCCTGGCAGCCGCCATCCAGAGTGACACCACTGAGAGCCTCGTCCTTCTCCGGGAGGCGGTACTACGCCACACCCAACAGGCAGTTTGTGAATCCCTGACCTTCGCGCCGACCAGCCGCCTCACCAAACTCGGCCCGGACGACGACGTGGAGGCCTACCTGGAGGTCTTCGAAAGGACAGCACATCGGGAGAGCTGGCCGGAGGACCGGTGGGCCCACATCCTGCCCCCCTCCCTCACCGGACCCGCACAGCAGGCAAGCCAGGATATGGCGCCGGAGTGCGCCAGTCAGTACCCAGCGTTGAAATAGGCGATATTGGCATATTATGGCCATAGCTTCGCCGCCAGGGCCAAGGGCTTCCACGAATGGCGATTTGACATCCGAGGCGCCATGCGGACTCAAATCTCCAACACGGAAGGCTGATCCGGATGTGGCTCACAGACAGCGATGGACCCAGCCTCCTGGACTGGGTTTTGATAGACAATACCGTCCGTCAGCTCTCGCCAGACGCCCGGAGAACCCTTGCCACCAACCACCATGACACAGAAGACGAGCTGGTCCTGCAACTGGAGAACTGGCAGGTGGCTCAGCGTCCGGAACCCCTCACGGCCTGCCGAGACGCAAAGGGACCGACGAGGACCGAATCCCTTGCCACGATCACCCAAACCGAGACCGCCGGCCCTCTCCCAGGAGCCCCGAGAGGATAGACGGTGCTTCGGCTGCGGTCAGACCAGACACCTTGCACGACAGTGTCCCGGAAACAGGGACGTATCCATGCCTTTGGCCTTCGCCGACGTGGGACGGTCAGGGCCGTGTTTCCTGACCACCTGTTGGGCGCATCAGAAGCATCAGAACCCGGGGCCCCAACCCTCCCAGTGTGGGTAGGGAATAAGGACACTCCTGGATACCGGCAGTATCGTGACCCTCCTGCGCCCCGACCTAGCTGGGGGAAAGCGAGGGGAGCCCATCGAGGTCGCCAGTGTGCACGGGGACACCCGCACGTACGAGACCTGCCATGTGGTAGTGCGGACCCCCCGAGGGATGTTTACGGCACGGGCCGGGATCTTGCCCAAACTCCCCGTGCCCCTACCAATTAATTGGGAGGGACTGCCCCATATCCCACAGACTGCGGAACCCCGAACCGGGTTACCGACCACCGCGGGACCCGCCAAGACGGCACGGACGAACAGGCAGACCCGCTTATGGTGCTCGGGTGGTCCACTCAACCCCAGCAGAATCATCTGCAGAGGACGACGGACCCGAGGGACCTGCCATGTGGTAGTGCAGACCCCCCGAGGGATGTTGACGGCACGGGCCGGGATCTTGCCCCACCTCCCCGTGCCCCTACAAATTCATTGGGAGGGACTGCCCCATATCCCACAGACTGCGGAACCCCGAACCGGGTTACCGACCACCGCTGGACCCGCCAAGACGGCACGGACGAACAGGCAGACCAGCTTATGGTGCTCGGGTGGTCAACTCAACCCCAGCAGAATCATCTGCAGAGGACGACGGACCCGAGGGAGATGGCCCCACCCCACCGGGTACCCCAGGCCACTCAACGGGAGCAACCCCCCGAGCGGGACCCACAGGGCCATCCCTGGACCCTCCGGATACCTTGACGGCTACCGAGCAGACCGGCCCACCAGGAGAAGCCGAGAGCTCCCCTCTCACCGAGTTTTCGGATTTTTTTCAAATGGGGGGGGGGAACGGATTGACCCGGACAGTTTGCCAGTGCCCAGCTGCAGGATGACGTCTTGAAGCACGCCAGGAGTCACGTACTCGCCCACGACGGCCAAGCGAGGGAGTCGTGATTTGCTTGCCACACACCGTCACTTCAGAACCAGGGGGGGTCTGCTGTATCGAGTAACTGGTGGTACCCAGCCTTATATCAGCAAAGTGCTGTTTATGGCACACTCACATCTGTTAGGAGCCCACTTAGGCATGGACAAAACCAGGGACCGGATTTTAGACCGTTTTTATTGGCCCGGGGTGAAAAAAGACGTTGTTCAGTACTGTCAGACATGCCCCGACTGCCAGGGTACTGCCCCGAGACCCTTGGTTCGGAACCCTTAAATACCCATGCCCATTATCGAAGTACCACTCGACTGGTTAGCTCTGGACATTGTCGGGCCTCTCCCGAAAACCAGCCGGGGACATCGGTACATTTTAGTTAGTGGACTACGCTACCAGGTATCCGGAAGCCCTGCCACTCCACGCCGCCACGGCGGTGGCTAAGGAGCTTATGCTCCTGTTCAGTCGGGTAGGGATAACCAGGGAGGTACTCACAGACCAGGGGTCTTGTTTCATGTCACGGTTAATGAAGGACCTGCTTAGCCTCCTCCAGGTAAAGAAGCTCCACGGGTTTCTTCCCCTTTGAGCTGCTGTATGGGAGAAGACCAAGGGGACTCCTCGACCTCGCCAAGGAGGCATGGGAGAGTCGGCCATCCCCTCATCGCACTATGGTGGACCACGTGAAGCAGGTGCGGGACCGCATGGCGCAGGTCTGGCCCATCGTCCGGGACCATCTCCGACATGCCCAGCAAGCTCAAGCCCGGGTCTACAACCTGGGAGCCCAGCTGCGCATATTTCGGCCCGGCGACCTGGTCCTGGTCCTCATACCAACGGCAGAGTGCAAGTTCTTGGCCAAGTGGCAAGGGCCCTACGAGGTGGTCGACAGGGCGGGGGAGGTGAACTACAGGGTACAACAGCCCGGGAGACGCAAACCCACCCAACTCTATCACGTAAACCTGCTGAAGCAGTGGCAGACGGGAGCTAACCCACCGGCACCGACACCCCTGGTTCTGGCCGCCCGACGCGACATACCTGTGGTTCCCGTGGGAGAAGACCTCAGCCCAGCCCAGAAGCAAGACCTCGAGGAAGACATCCTACAGCACCAGGATGTCTTTTCAGAAGTACCCGGGAGGACCAGGGTCGCACAACAAGACATCAAGGCGGCGCCAGCGGTCACGGTGCGCGTCCCCACCTACCGGGTCCCAGAAGCCCGTAGGAACGCCATCCGGGAGGAGGTCGTCAGAATGCTCCAGCTCCGAGTCTTCGAGGAGTCAAGCAGTGCCTGTGCCGTGTTCCAATATCCATACTATCCGTACCTACTAGCCTTAGTTTGAGTACGTAGGGCGTTCCAATTCAGTTCGGACGAAAATAAGTGTACTGGATAGTGTACTCAAAACGGTTAAATCGTGAAGTCTGGATCGATGTACACTTTTCGTACTCAACGGCAGCCATCTTAGCTACGTAGCGGAAGAGGGCGGAGCCAGGCTGAGCCAAAGTCGGTGCAGTTTCCACATAGCCTGCATTAATAGTCATTTTGTCGTTTTTACAGCTTTTATAGCTTATTATAGCTGCTAGGCGTAAAGAGTTCCCCGTACACAGCGGAATGCTTATTGTGGGGGAGGAGCCACGGCGGCGGTCATAATCGTAATTTCCGGTTAGTGCACTATGGAGTTTTCGATTTGGAACAACACTGACATCTGAAAATTAGCACACAGTGAGTACGGATAGTGTACGACATTTAAGTGTACTCATGGAAGTATGGATATTGGAACACGGCACAGGTCTAGCCCTGTCGTGCTGGTCCCCAAACCCGATGGGACTTTTAGATCCTGCAATGACATCCGGAGACTCAATGAGGACTCGGACTTTGACGCCTACCCCACAGATTTTTTAGGGCCGATACCGTTACCGATTTATTTTCATCAGCCTTAGCCGATAACCGATACGCCGATACTGATTTTCTTGAGCCGATATTTGGAGCCAATAGTACCCTGGAAATCCAGAGTTCTCGCGAGAGCACAATTTGAATTTGCTCAGCGAGTCACTCTGGGAACGAGCAATATATTCTGGGCCTCCCCTGGCCCAGAACATTAATCAATCACATCGATGTATGAATATAGGCGGGCCAAAAGCGTCGCTGTTTTACCGACCGGATACGGCAAGAGTCTTATCTATTGGTTAGCTCTACTGGTCTGGATACGTCACCCCTTGTATTCTTCTGATTGGTCATAGTGTTATCCAATGTGTGCTATCCAGTGATATTTTCAAATGCATGGTTGGTGCCGCCCCTCGAGTTGGGCCATATTCATTACTCGTTGCCAGACCCTACAGCTTTCTAGATGTGGCTTTGGATTTCCTGGCTAAGCCTCCCTCAATTTACATCATAAAAATGACACAATGATGATAAAAATGTTACAATGTGTCAATTTAGAAAAATTTACATTTATTGAACTGTCTAAATCACGGCAACAAAAAAGAAAAGAAAAAGAAAATAAAAAATAGGCCGATACTGAAAAAAATGATCGGCCGATACCGATACACGTAAGAAATATGCAAACACGCATTTTCTGTTATTCATTTAATAAATGCCTCTTTTGGCTTTGAACGGACCTGAGCGGTTTGGTAATTCCTGAGAAATAGAGACATTCCTGGGGCCGGATCGGCAAAGTGTGTTGGGGTGTGTGTGTGTGTGTGTGTGTGTGTGTGTGTGTGTGTGTGTGTGTGTGTGTGTGTGTGTGTGTGTGTGTGTGTGTGTGTGTGTGTTTTTGTGCGTTTGGTCATTTTGGCGTGCAGCCGGGCGGGTGTGTGTGTGTGTGTGTGTGTGTGTGTGTGTGTGTGTGTGTGTGTGTGTGTGTGTGTGTGTGTGTGTGTGTGTTACCTCGGCGCTGGAGCACACAGCGATGCCGTTCTCGTTGGGGATATTAGAGGAGCTGTTGTTGTTCGGGGAGCTGGGGCCAGAGCCGGGAGCACTGCTACAAACAGAGTCTAAACACACAGGTAGAAACACACATCCACACACACATGCACAAACACACGCACACACACAGACACACATGTAGAAACACACAGACACACACACACACATTTACACGCATACACACACACACACACACACATTCACACGCATGCACACACACACAAACACACACACACACACACACGTAAAAACACACAGAAACACACACACACACAAAGATAGACATACAGAGACACACACCCACCCACATTTAGTAACACAGTTCTGAACTGAAGTCATTACAAAATGCAAAAGAAAAGATCCGAAGGCTCTCAGATTCTAGTACATTATAAATACTCAATGAAAGTAAGAGGCATTCAGCAGTGCGTGTGTGTGTGTGTGTGTGTGTGTGTGTGTGTGTGTGTGTGTGTGTGTGTGTGTGTGTGTGTGTGTGTGTGTGTGTGTGTACGTGTGTGTGTGTGTGTACGTGTGTGTGTCTGTGCCTGTATGTGTGTGTACGTGTGTGTGAGCATAGGTGTGAGTGTTTGCTTGTGCAAGTGTGCGCTTGTGTGTGCATGTGTGCGTGAGAGTGTGTGTGCTTGCCTGCCATATCCAGCGAGCGTTTCTTGGCGGCGGTGATGGGGCTGTCGCGGCGCCGTAGGAGTGGGCTGCTCCGCCTCTCACTCACCTTCTGCTTCAGCCTGGAGCGCAGCTTCAGGTTGGGCTCCGACGCTGAGAGAGAGAGAGAGAGCGAGAGAGAGAGAGCGAGAGAGAGAGAGAGAGAGAGAGAGAGAGAGAGAGAGACGAGAGTGCAGGGGGAGAGACGAGAGTGCAGGGGGAGAGTTTGAGAGAGAGAGAGAGAGCCGAGAGTGCAGGGGGAGAGTTTGAGAGATGGGGAAGGAGAGAGAAAGAAAGGGAGAAGGAGAGAGTGGGGGAGGCATGGGAGGAGAGAGGAAATGGATGGAGAGAGAGATGAGGGGCGGGGAGGGAGGCAGATGGAGGAGAGTGGGCCGAGAGGGGGAGGTGGGTTGGATAGAGAGAGGAGAGGGGAAAAAGAGAAAAAAGAGAGAGATAGAGACAGAGAGGGTTGTGGGAAAGAGAGAGGTGACAAATTAAACTGCAATACAAGAGAGGGATCAATGATCCTAATTAAAATCCTCATGTTCAATTAACAACATTCCTGTTGACCATTGAGAGCATTTGTTCTCAAAGTGCGGCCCGTGGGCCAATGGTGGCCCGCAGAAACATTCCTGGCGGCCCGCAATGTTACACAACTGTAAGTTATTAAAAAAAAAAAATATATATATATATATATATATATATATATATTATTATATCAATATTAATTTAAACAAAAATAAATAAATGTTAAGAGAAAAGTCGACTCTAGCTTTCAATTGAATCCTTTTACATTTGTTAGTTCTAATCCGACTGTACATTACTTTGAAAGGATGAACCTCAGTTTCTTGATTTAGACCTCACTCCCAGAGGGCCACGGTGCAATGTTTTTTTTCACCACTGGGATGCTGACGGCGTTTCCCGCCAATTATTTTTTCCTTTGGCGGCCCTCAGTCAAATTTTGGGTTCCTAAATTGGCCCTCAGCTGTCAATACTTTGAGAACCCCTGACCTAGAGTGATCCGATAGCTTTAGAGAGAGGGCTACTTGACCACCATGACGGCCCCCCAGCGAGTGCTCATACTTTCCCTGGAGTGTGATGAAGGACATGTATGATTCAACTGTATTCATGCCTGTCCTTTTTCCAAATCGGTTTTCACCTCTGTCCCACCTCTCTGCGGCTGCAACACTGTTCAACAATTGTCAGTTCAGTTCAATGTCATCTACTCCCAACTGTTTCAGACATAAAAATAACCCGGCTTTGAAACCGCTCTCAGTATCCCAAGCAAAACACACTTTTAGTTCTCGTCTATCGGGAGAAAAACCGAACCGACAGCGTGTTTCTGCTACTTCTGCTCCGACTCAGACCCTGGCCCTCACAGGATCACAGGACCACAGGATCACAGGATCACAGGATCACAGGATAACAGGATCACAGGACGCCGTCAGGCAAGGAGAACCCCCCCGAGGAGGTGAGAGTTGTTTGTTATGTGCCGTTCTCCTCATATCACTGGCTGAGGGTTCAGCAGCCAGACAAGCGAACAAAAGGCCCAGCAGCCCTGCGTGGTGCGGTGTGGGTCACCCCGCTGCCACCCAGCGATACGTGCCACGCACAGTGTGTCCCGGGACGGGAGCAGACACAACATCGTCTCGTTGTCTGGTCTTTTCTTTCCTGGCTCGCGCCATTGGAGCCGAGGCTAGTGTTTACAATGCGTGAGCCAATCAGAAGGCTTGTTGTGCCGCCGCCGCCGGTTGGACCAATTAGCATCGTGGCTAGCCTCCTCATTAACATATCACGTGTGGACCATACTGTGGGGGATCGGGGGGGACACAATGGGAGTGTTTTGTAAAGAAAGTCCTCTCTCAGCTCGCTGCTTGGTTTCTCACACGAGTCACACAACAACTGCTTTGGTAGACCGTCCCCATTTCATTATAACCGTTATGCAATAGTATCGCAGCTGTAACACGATGGAGAATTCATGGTGAACCATCAGCATCTCTTATTGTATGTTGTACGTCCGGGCGCTTAATGTATGCACTTATTGTATGTCATACTTAGTTATAGTACGGTACTTAGTTTTGTAGCATCTTATCCTAACTACCGTTGCTGTGTACGGGGAATGGGTTAACCTAGTGATTGTTAGTGCTTGGCACTTGATTCTATGAAAATCCTTACTGTACCGAAAGCGATATTGCATTGTCTTTCTTCTGAGAAATGTACTTATTGCAAGCCCTTTTGGATAAAAGCATCTGCTAAATGCCCTAAATGTAAATGCTCACATTTACATTTTTCTATTTTGTTTTCACTAGTATATTATTTTTGGACTTATTCATCGATCATTGTCTGATCCTGACACTAAACAACTATGTTCCACTACAGCGAGTCAATGTGGTACTTTTTTGTGATCAGCATTTTTAAGGTTTTCATGGTCTGTTGATATTCAATATACTAGAATTCAAGGCAATAATCAAGCCAATAATCAAGGCTGGCTATGGTTCACTGTGCCTGATGATCCTGCCTTTATTTATTATGACACAGAGTGATATGTTTGGTAAACCCCTGCAAGCTGCCTGATGTGAAACAATTGGCTTCATTGTTCTCCAAAGCACATGGTCATGAGGTCATCGCACACTTTTAACACTTTTATACACTCAAAACATGGATGCCACACAAACCACACCACTTGCACATGCTACATTACTTTTGCACACACACACTTCTTGCGCACGATACAAAAATAAACCCCAACTCTCATTAACTGACAGCTGGGATCCGTCTGCTCATCATGTCACCAATCACGTTCAGGGATACGGGGTGGACTAATTGCATGCTGCAATTCGTCTGGAACCTGCAGGCGCAGACCAACATGCCTCTGGAATTATGCCTTCCCTCCCCACCACCCGGCCGGCCTCTGGAACCCAGATGGCTGCTAGGTGACCATGGGCCATAAACTATGAAGGAACATCAAACTAGACTGTGTTGAAGTATATCTGGATAAAGTGTGTGTGTGTGTGTGTGTGTGGGGGGGGGGGGGGATAAATCCAAACAAGGGCCCACTATAGAGGGAGAGGAGGGGGGCTTCATTTGAAAAGAGCAACACAACAAATGTATTTTATGTTTGTGTTTGAGTGTGTGTGTGTGTGTGTGCGTGTGTGTGTGTGTGTGTGTGTGTGTGTGTGTGTGTGTGTGTGTGTGTGTGTGTGTGTGTGTGTGTGTGTGCATTGCATTGAGAGAGAGAGAGAGAGAGAGAGAGAGAGAGAGAGAGAGAGAGAGAGAGAGAGAGAGAGAGAGAGAGAGAGACTAGCTGGGTTTCCATATCACCCTGATTTTATGTGAATTTTGAAGTATCTAATCAGTAAACGGTGATGGAAACACCAACATTTGCATAAAAATTCTCTAATTCGCAAAAAAGTTTACCCGCTCGCTTGAGGTGGGTTTTGAGAAATGCGAAAGAGAGTATATGCGCAAAAAAGGGAGATGGAAACACACTTTTCAAAACAGCTGCGACGTAGCGAACATTGAACACACAGGACTGACAACGTCCTTTCGATTTCCGCATAACGACCGGCCATAGCAACCCTGCCAACATCAACTTGTAGCATCAATATATATATATTTTTAAGCGTTTGTATGCATAGACATCCTATATCATATATATATGATATAGGATGTCTATGTTTGCATATCCGTTAATTATACCGTGTCCATTAATCCCTGATATACGGACACCTAGTAATTCCAGTCAAATTGTCAGTCCAGCCTTCAGAGAGCTGGTACATTGTGGAAAATCCATTAAACTTAGGGGTGTAACGGTACACAAAAATCGCGGTTCGGTACGTACCTCGGTTTTGAGGTCACGGTTCGGTTCATTTTAGGTACATTAAGAAAACAAATTGCAAAATATAAATGTGCTAGTTGTTCATAACACACTTTTGTGCTTTTAACAATAGGAACATTAGACAATACAAAGCTAGAATTCTGCTCAAAAATATAAATACAAGATTCTGAAATGTAGAAATAAAAATAAATAACATTGGCTCAGACTGTTTCTTTAAAAAATATATTTTCTCCATGTGCAAAATTGAACAATTGCAACATTAAACAGTTTCAAGTTGTTGCTTGAAACTAACCCTAACCCAAAATTTGAGTGTACACACGATGTACCCTACATGTTACTCCCGTATACCACAATGCAATGCGGTCGTGTTTTTCCGGAGGAGAAGAAGAAGCTGCATAACCGTGAAAACTAATACATTTAATGATGGAGTCTCCGGCTTTCGTTGAGAAATGTCAACAATTTATTCGGAATTTAACATTGAATATTTAACATTCAAAATGAATTAAACAAGGAAATGTAACATTCAACTTTAATACAACCTCCAGCTTTCGTCGTGAGTGCCCGGTTTGTTTACATGATGTGGGGGCATCTGTCTGCGTCACACAAATACACGGCGCATTTACTGACGCAAATGACGTTTAGAAATGTTAAGCGTAGTGTCCGAATTCTCGTTTGTTCGTTCCCTAAATAGTGCACTATATCATGAACACTATATAGGGAATAGTGAGTGAGTGGATAGGGAACGATTTCGAACACAGCTACGGTGTGCGCAACTGCATTTGCGGCTGCAGCATGTTCCACACATGCGGTCCTCTACTTAATATGTCCGTATTGGAAACTCGTTCGGTACGCCTCCGTACCGAACCGAGCACCCCGTACCGAAACGGTTCAATCACAAATACATGTACCGTTAAACCCCTAATTAAACTGTAATCAGAAAACGCGGTTATATGCTATAGACCCTGGAGTATATGTGGTATAAAGGCTGCGACAAATTTCGAATTATAAATATGTACAATGTATCCTTTAAATACGTCCATGGAACTGATGGCCAATGTGAATAATAGATACGTGTGGACCGCTGAAGAGGTAAAACTTTTCCTTGCTCTCATCGAAGAAAAAACAGCTATTTTAGATGGAAAACAACGCAATTCCACTATATATCAGGACCTAAGAGAGGATGTTATCAAAAGGATACGACAAGCCCTGGAATGTGCGTAGTTTTCTGCTCCAACCACTTGATGGAAACGCACCTAATTCTAATTTATTTTTTGCGAACTTTCTAAAGATTCTTTTAGATGGAAATGTGACTACTGAGAGGAGGTGTGTAGAGAATCGGGTCATGAGGTCTACAATTCTCCCAAACAAACACACAGACAAACACACACACCCACACTCAAGCGTGGGTGTGTGTGTGTGTGAGTTTGGTGCAAGACCATATTTGGACTCAGGTAGACTAATGTGTGTTGTGTCACATGTGATGTGTGTAAAGGTAGATGCATGGGTGTTCAAGTGCGTATGCATGTGTGTGTGTATGCGTGTGTGCCTGTTTCTGTGCATGTGTGCATTAGTTGTTATGTGCATGGGTTTGTGAATGTGTGTGTGTTTGTGTGAGGGATGAAGTATGTGGGTGTGTGCATATTTGATTGTCTTTATGTGTGCGTTCGTGTTGTTTGCACGTATATGTAAGTGTTTACGTACGTGTGTGTTTATGTGCACGTGTGTGTTAATGTTTACGGGCATCTGTGTGTTTGTGTGCGTGTGTTTGTGTGTGTGTGTGTGTGGATGTGTTTATGTGCATCTGTGTGAGTTTGTGTGTTAGTGTTTATGTGTATCTTTTTGTGTCTATGTTTGTGTTTCCGTGCATCTGTGTCTGTCTGTGTATGTGTTTGTTTGTGTGCATCTGTGTGTGTTTGTCGTAGTGCATCTGTGTGTGTGCATGTGTGTTTGTGCGTGAGTACGTGTGTGTATTTGTGTGAGTTGGGTCCCCGCAGCCTACCGGTCTTGCGCAGGGGGAAGTCGTCTCGGGGGTTGTACACCCCCAGGACGGGGTGGTTGTAGGGGGACAGGCCCGTCTGGGGGGGCGAGCTCTGGTCCAGAGAACTGTGCTGGGTTTTCCTGGAGGGAATCACAAGCAGAACACACTCAGGACTGGTGAGTCCCCCCAACGCTATTATGTGTTCAGATCAGCCCTTCTTCCTGGTGTATAACACCAGGGATTTGCAGTCTTATTTTATCACTTAGCACTGTTTCATTCACTCCCAAGCATATGAGAAACAACACTGAACTGGTGCTTTTGCATACCCACGTTTGGATCGTCATTATTTTCAAGTTTGGAAGATGGTTATTCTATAAATGCCTATTTGAAAGTATCATAAAGGATTGATTTTCTCACTGCTACCAGTAGGGTGCAGACCACAACCTGTAGGGTAACGTCCAGAACACTCCATGATAGTCTGGTGTAGCATTTTTCAATTATAAGAGTTAAAGGAGTGTTTCTCTCAGTGGTACCAGTAGGGGGCAGACCGTCTTAGTACAGTACACTAGGTTCTGGTGGTGAAAAAGGTTAAAGTGGTGATATCATGCTTTTTCGAACAAAGTAGGCGTGCTGACCAATCACAGCAGACTGGGCTACCCGGGAGGTGGGCCTTAAAGCGCTATGATACAAATCTGACCGTTTTTGAAAGAGGCTGAAATTGGTTTTGCTGAAATGAGCCCTGTGAGTAGTCTGGGTAGCACCGCCCATTCTGTCTGCGATATGAGTTCGCCCTGCACAAGGGTCTGGAGAAGCGCAATTAATTTCTTTCTGCTTCCGATATGTTTTTGCAGGAGCCAATCACCAAGCTGGCTTTTCCCCTTGGCGCGCTATTGGCTTCTTTAACACAATGACGACAGGGAAGCGACGACAAGGGGCCAATCGCATACAGAGTCAGTTGAACTTGGCCCGTTGATCACGCCTCTTCTGCTGAAGAAAATGACAGCAGCTTCCCCAGACCAACGTGTAATCTACGATTGAGCTTGGTCTTGCAATAGCCAGACTACACTGTGAGAATAATAAGGGTTATTTCTAACATACAGGCATGTAACCATATGCTAGTAGTACCCCCAAATGCAATTATAAACCCTAAAAGAGCATGATATGGCATGATATTTAAAGCAGTGTTTCTCTCACCGGTACCAGTAGGGGGCGTCGTTGGGGATTCCTCCCTGGTTGATGCTGCGCTGGGCCAGTGCTTTCTTCTTGTTCAGGACGAACTCCTGCAGACGCATCTTCACCTCTGTGCTTGCCACCGCACCTTGAGAGGGACACAGGTGAGACAGGGACATGTGAGACAGGGACAGGCGAGACAGGGCCCCACGACGATAACATCATCGGAGGTTGACAAAACGTAACCCTGTCGCCCGGGGACAATGGTGCATTAAAGATGTGGACAACGTAACATTGACGGAGAGAGGCAACACACACACACCCAAACACACACACACACACACACACCGCACTCGCACACAAACACACCGCACTAGCGCACACACACACACACACACACACACACACACACACACACACACACACACACACACACACACACCCTAAGTGTTCAGCCTCTCAAGGTCTACCGGCCCGAGATAGAGAGAGAGAGAGAGAGAGAAACAGAGGAAACAAGAGAGCGAGCGAGAGATAGAAAGAGAGATTGGGGCCAGCAGCCAAGGGCAGAGGGATCATTCAGCAGCCTCTATGGGACGCTGTTGGAATCCTTGAAGAACTTGCAAATGCTCACATGTGCGCACGCATTTAACACTTTTACACACTCAAAACATGCATGCCGCACAAACCACAACACTTGCACATGTTACAATGCTCTTGCACACGCACACTTCTTGCGCCCGGTACAAACCAAAACTCCCACTCTCATTAGCTGACAGCTGGGATCCGTCAGCTCATCATGTTTAGGAAAAAGAGATGACAGTTGGCGGTAGTTTGTGTTGGCATCATACGTTTGTTTGTGTGCGTCTGTGTGTGCGTGTGTGTTGTGTGTGTGTGTGCGTGTGTGTGTGTGTGTTTGAGGACATACTCTCTTGTCTTGTTCTTGTTCTTCAGCAGCAGCATCATCTGTTTAGTATAGTCTAGTATAGTCTACATGGCTTAATGCGGTATAATATAGTCGAGTATCTAGTATAGTCTACATCAGGGGTCGGCAACTAAGTTTGGCCTCGGGCCAATTCTTCGGGCTTGGGTCGAGGTTGCTGCATTGTCTCCACAGAAACAACTCAGCGATATCATCATGAGCAGTTCTAACTGGAGAGAAAGTGAAATCCACGAGCTGCTGATCATGTCTGAGATGGTGATGCAGCCGTATTAAACAAAGACGTTGAAAGATGGTGCGATCTGTGAGAGAAACGCAGAGGAACTGTCCTTACAAGGCTTTTGTCGGGATAAAAAACAAGTGGTCAGCAAAATAAAGAATATGTTGGCGTTTTTGCACTTGTAAATAGTTATCGCGTTTGTAGCCTACACTCAGACGGAATATGCTAATTATTCTAAAGAGGTCAAGACTCTGTGCACAGCCCCGCCTTCTCCAGTAAACCAAGTAAAACACTTCACACAACAGAACACAACACCCACACACACGTATACGAATTGAGGGAGGAATTAAAAATATTTTTGACTGAAGAGAAGATGTTCGATGACGCAAAGCTGCTTGCAAGTGATGAATGGTGTGCGAGGCTTGCATACATGGCAGATACGTTTGCATATCTGAGGCCCCGTCCACATGAAGCCGATTTCATGGCGAAACCGCAAAGGTCTTGTACGGTTCGGCCTTCCGTCCACACGAAGCCGGCGAATCCGCTGACCGAAACCGCAAACTTCTGAAACCACCCTCGGAGGTGGTTTCAAATCTATCCGGTTTCGTTTTGGTTTCGTGTGGACGCCTGAAACCGACTGAAACCGCAAACCATGACATCATCGCCCCACCCCTCGACCTCCTAGCCAATGGCTCTTAAGCCCGCGGAGTCTCAGAAATCACAACAAAAAAGATGATGGCGGACTACAAGCTTGTAATCGTTCTGCAGCATATCATGTCCCTTGTTGGGTTGCTAAGCCATTATTTATTGAGAATCTAGTTCGCCATCGTAGAAGAGCTGTTTGTTTGTGTTGTTAGTGGTTCGGGGGGCAGGCTTTATGCGCATGCTCGCCTCTTCTTCTTCTGGATTTGTGTACCAGAAGCAGCGCCCCTTATGGGCCTGGAATGTTTACTACAGCGTTTCTACAGATCTATCCGGTTTCGCTTGGCTTCGTCTTTACGGAGATACTTCGAAACCGGATGGATCGAAACCGTAACGGTTTCGCCCGTTTCGGCTTTGTGTGGACGGGGCCCCAATGAACTCAATGCACGAAAGCAAGGTCGAGATGAAAACCTTCTTTCAAGCACAGACAAAATAAACGGATACGTTCAAGGATCTCCCTCTGGCGACAGCATTTGGAAAGGGGTGACACTCTCGAAATGTTCCCCCTCACCCAAAAATGGCAAGAACAGGTAAACACACCTGAAAACTCTTGAAGAGAAAATATCCTTTTATTTTCCCTCAGCCAACACCAACTCATTTGACTTGGTCAGGGACCCATATAGGTCTGTGGTTGATAAAGACACGAATTTGACTAATACAACAACTAATTGAACTGAAAGAAGATCGCACATTAAAACTGCTCCATGCAGACCTACAGCTGGATCGTTTTTGGTTAAGCCAAAGAATACCCAATCGTGGCAAACAAGGCTATCTCAACATTGCTCCCTTTCTCCTCAACATACCTCTGCAAGCTTGGCTTTTCAAGTCTAACTGCAATAAAGACTAAAAACAGAGAACGTCTGCGATCGATTGATGAGGAACTACGTGTGTGCCTCTCATCAATTTCTGCAAGGATACCACGTTTGTGTACATCTAAACAGGGCCGTATTTCACACTGAGTGAGTTTTAAGTCTTTGAACAATGAATGTAAAGGCTACTGTATTTAATTTTATTTTTTTAAATAAATATCGCGTTTGATAACATGTTGGTGTGCCGTGGGATTTTTTCCTTGTCTGAAGTGTGCCGTGGCACAAAAAAGGTTGAAAAACACTGCACTATAGTGTGGTTGGGAGTGGACCTACTCTCTTGTCCCCACTCCTTGTTAGTCTACATGGTATAATACCCTATAATACAGTATGCAGGACACTGCAGTGTGGGTTGCGCTGAACCTACTCTCTTGTCCCCGCTCCTTGTTCTTCAGCAGCAGCAGCTTCTGCTCCCGCTGCTGCTTCTCCATCTCCTGCTCCATCCGGTGGCTCTCCATCTTCCTCTGGTGCTCCAGCAGCTCCTGCTGGTGCTTCAAGGCCAGCAGCTCCTGCTGCTGCTACTCAGACAGGGAAGGAGACATGGGACAGAGACAGAGGGAGAGAGAGAGAGAGAGAGAGAGAGAGAGGGAGGGAGGGAGGGAGGGGGAGAGAGAGAGAGAATTTAATTTTCCCTTCTGTCTTAGAAAGCCATTTGAGTCAAGATTGAATAAATAAATAAGGCTATGAAATAAAATTAATGAGGAAATAAACAAATAAATAAATAGGCTTTCCTTATCTTAAATTTCTTACATTATTTATTCATCCCTGTTTTCAATCATTCATCCTTTCATTCATCCTTTCCATCACCCTCTCAATAATTAACATAGCTGGTCATCCCTTTAATTAATTTCTTAAATCATTCACCCTTTCATTCCTACAGCTCTTCAGCCATTCAATCCTTAAACAAGTAATCAATAAATCCTTTCTTCATTGATGCCTTCATTCATTTGTAATGTATCCCTTCATCTCTTTGTCCATTTACTCATTCATAACAGAGCAGGAGCACCCCTGGAGTGGAAAGGGGTCTATAAACAAGCAGACCATTCTGATGCCTCCAACACACACAGAATTCATTCACACACCAACGGCGGAGTCAACCACGCAGGGCGACAGCCAGCTCGCAGGAGCAGTCAGGGTGAGGCGCTGAGGGACAACTCGACACTCAGCTAGGTGGAGCCGGGGATAAACTAGCAATCTTCCGGTTACCAGTCAACCCGCTCTACCTCCTAAGCTACTGACGCCCAAAAACTGAAGTTCTCTGGGCGTTTACTGGAACACTTTTTCAACGAACACGTGCTTTATCTTAACGGTGAGTCATAAAATGCCTCAGCTCTATTTTATCTACCGTTTCTATCCGCCGGCCTCGTGGGCTGAGCATCTGGAGCGCCACAGCCAACAGGTGTTTGAAGCGCGACAATAAGAAACCATCACGCACAGCAAAGCCATTCATACAAACAGCCAATCACAGGCTGCTCACGCCAACCCCAGGCATTGAGCACACAACACCGCCGTGGGGACACACACTTCCATCGTTGTGTTGTCTGCTTCTGTGAGGATCGCTCTTTCATGGAAATACAAGCCTTTGAACACTTTATTTTACATTAAAGGAATGTAGTGTGTCACACAGCAGCGCAATGGATTGAACCTGCTCCAGATCTGGATTTGAAGCACAAAGTTGTAAACATGTCTATGATCTGGCTACACACCCAAGATCTGACTGATCAGCCTGAACAACAACAGCCCCGCATCTAACTGAATAAACAGCCTGTACAGTAGTCGGCCAGGGTAACCAGTGGCCACTCAAAGCGCTTTACAATATTGCCAAACATTCACCCATTCATGCTCAAATCCACACGTGGTGGAGAATGCGTGCTTGTAGCCAAAACCAAGTTAAATAGATAGACCAACACAGGGACAACAATGGAAGCGTTGATGAAACAGCTAGTGGAAGTGAGCAATAAACAGCCTGTACAGTAGTCGGCCAGGGTAAATGGTAAATGGTAAATGAAATGGATGGATACAGTGCTTTTTTAACCAGTGGCCACTCAAAGCGCTTTACAATATTGCCAAACATTCACCCATTCATGCTCAAATCCACACACCGACGGCGGAGTCAACCACGTAGGGCGACAGCCAGCTCATCAAGAGCAGTCAGGCTGAGGCGTCTTGCTCAGGGACACCTCGACACACAGCTTGGAAGATCCGGTGATTGAACTAGCAACCTTCCAGTTACCAGCCAACCAGCTCCATCTCCTGAGCCACATGCCGCCCCATAGGGTAGTAGCTGGGCCCCACCTGGGCCCCTAATGGTGGACCGTACCCAGGTCGGGGACACGTCCCTGTCAAGGCCAGAACTTAAATCCACCATCTTAGAGTGCGAGACAGCAGGAAGAAGACAGACGGTATCCGTTACCAGCAGATTACACCAGTTGAGATCAATGACGGAGATGTTCTCCTGGATTTACAGTCTGTTGATTAGTGTTATGGCCAAGATGTGGGCCTCCCAGCACCGCTGTGTGGGAAGAGGATTTCAACTTCACATCTAAACAGTATGGGCCCTAGGGGTGGGAAAAATAATCGATTCTTCGATGCATCGCGATTCTCGCTAGAACAGGGATGGGCAACTTTCATGATAAAGAGGGCCACATTTTTCATCATAACCATCGGAGGGCCACATGACTGCACACTTCAACTAAACGTGAGCTGAGAGAAGCTACACAATTTTGAATTTGGTAGATATGATTTCCTGTATTCTGGTGCATTTTGGGGATGGCCACTACCTAAAAAATCATCCAGAATCATAACCTATGTACGGTATGTTAATTGAACCAACATACATTCATTTCATGTTTTCCATGCTCAAACAGCCACATGAATGGTCAGTATTTTTATCAGTGCAAAGGGCTCACATACATCATCATTCAATGAAGTCAAAAAACTGAAAAACAGTGGCCCAACATTAAGTGCAACAACTCAATGAACTCAAACCCAACAAGCAGTTGTAGTAGTTGTAGTGGCGACTTAAGTGGATATCTTTAATGACTGATATCGCTTCTAAACAAACTAGACGCATGGGTTTGCCTTTGAATTCTATGAATTCTTCTCATCTTTCTTGACCGAGTTTTCTGTAACTCGATCAATTATTATTATTCTTTTTTTTTTTTTTTTATTTCTTTTTATTATTATGTGCGGGCCTGACTGAGTGAGGATGCGGGCCGCACTGAGTGAGGATGCGGGCCGCCAGTTGCCCATCCCTGCGCTAGAACGATTCTGTCTCGATGCAGATAAATGATAATCAGAATTAAAAAAGATGTATATATATGTATGTATATATGTAAAATATATATTGTGGCAGACGCCAGGGAAGGGTGGTGATTGAAGGGAGGTATGTGGCAGCATGCTGGCTCCACCCCCAAGCTTTACAGGGACTGCCTCCCTTAACGATGCAAGCCTGAGGTGCATTAGGAGTGCTTGGGGATAAAAGGGAGCATGCAACCACATGGAAGCTAGCCTACTACGGAGTGCCTCTGCGTGAGCCTCTGTGAACTGTGTGTGGCCAAAGAGTGCAGGAAACCTGAACATTGACAGATTATTTGTGTACCGAACGCTTTGCGTGAGAACCCTCCCGGTGACGACCCCTGGACTACGGACTACGGACTCTGGATTACCCTTTTCCCCACCCTGGTGACAATTATTCGTCTATTTTGAATAAATCACCTTATTGAACTGCTCTCTGTGTTGTGTGTATCATTTGACTTGGTGGCGTGGAAACCCCACACCCACTGGCCTGCTACAATATATATATATATATATAATTTTATTTTTTTGCCTGCTGCAACATTCTGTTTGCCAGAGAGACTTTTTGTAATTTTAAAATGATTGAATTTATCTTCAGTGTGTATTGGCCAATCTGATTTGTATTGACACGATTGCGATTCAGCCTACGCATAGCATGCGCGCAAACTCACAGCCAGACACAAGAACTATTTCGAATTCAAGAGCAGCTTTTCCTTTAATGACATAGAAAAGAAAGATTAGATAGAAAATAAAACTGCAACCTTTTTTTGCCTGCTTCCATATTGTGTTATAATGCCACCTGAATTGATTATTGCAATGTTCATAGAAAGTCATATTTGTGACAAAAGCTTTCTCGCTTATGAAATATTAGATAAGTTAATTAATCTGTTGATGTCTTTAATGATCATCACAAAAATAGGAAGTGATTAGCAAACTCTGAGTAGCAAACCCAGACGTATAAATATATTTTTGAAAATCACGCATGGAAATGTACATAAAAAAAATTGTTGCATCGATCAACACATTCTCACTCCGAGCGCGTCGATTTCTGACGAACGGTCAGTGACTTTGGCTTCAGTTTCTGACGCAAAAGGGTACCCTTGTGCTTCTTTTTTCGACGCATGGGGGTTTCAACTCCAACAATGTAACAACTTCACGGGGGAGCCGATGGCTGCACACAGAGACGCTATGAGCATTCATCCCATTGGCTAACGGAGGACCTTGCGCTTCTTTTTTCGACGCAGGGGGTTTTCTACTCATTACAATGTAATACCTCCACGGCAATATATGAAGCTATGAGCATTCATCCCATTGGCTAACGGAAGAGCCGATGGCTGCACATAGAGACGCTATGAGCATTCATCCCATTGGCTAACGCAGGACCATGTGCTTCTTTTTTCGACGCAGGGGGTTTTCCACTCATTGCAATGTAATCCCTCCACGGCAATGTATGAAGCTATGAGCATTCATTCATCCCATTGGCTAACGGAAGACCCGATGTCTGCACATTAACGGCGATTTTACAGTGAAATCTGTGACATTCCTCAACACAACTACACCAACGTGTCCTTGTTAATTACAAAACATGTATGGGTTAAGTTTATGGGCATCAGTTGTCCTGTTTTGTGCTTTGATTGAGAGAAACAATCGTTTTTTTGATCAGTGCTGGGTAGCTGAGGTCGTTGCTATAGAGACCAAGACAGACAGAGCAACCCTTTCTCATCAAAATTACGTTCCCAGAGAACTATTCGGCATTCTCAATTACATTTGTCTAAAAAACGTATTTTGTCCGCGATTACGTTTTATTGAACATATTGTAGTGCCGGAGGAAAAGGAGGACGTAGGCAACTTAATTATAACCGTTTAATCCAATAAAACAGATCAGAACAATCAGTCACAGTGCATGGTTAGATCTTGCGTGCAACCGCCTAACGCGTCCCCCTAGCCCCTGTGACTCCTGACCAGTTCCCTCCCACTCGATCAGTAAGAGGGGAACACAAACCCATAATGTAGTCACTACAATATCGTAAATACGAATTTGTTCTCAGCCCATTTTTGCCATTTATTTACCGTGTTACTATAGCAGAATAAAGAATAAATTCATGCATTATCATTCAACTTGAACATGTGTTTTTACAGTATAGAGTGGTGGAGGGATGACGTGTGTTGGCCAACCCGGAAGTGAGCGTCGCCCTCGGTTCCGTTCCCTTGACAAAAAGCCAACGGGTTTTTCCATTGGATTTTGGATTATTGCAGAAAAATGTGCATCTTTGAAGCCGCTCCTCAAAAACTGAAAATAAATAAATAAATAAAAATAACCGTGCTTCAAAGAACGAAATGTAAACTAATGCATTCTGAATGGGAGTGTTTCTCAGATTTTTCCATGCTACACAGAACGAAATGTAAACCCATGCAAATAAAGACTTCATGGTCCTAATAATTGAAACATCATTAATCTCCTGATTAAACTCCTGAGTGTGTAGGGTGGTATTCTATTTTTTTCAACGGGGCTACATCCAGTCACTTGACCGTCATGGTTGCTATGGTGGTTGCTATCGACCGCCCCCTCTAATCCTTAAACCACGCGGCAAAGGAGCTGCCGTCAATTGTGTTGTTTTTGTCGTAAACTAGGGTCCGATGGTTAAAAAATAGACAGATATTCCAAGGTATCCTTAAAGGCATCATGGATGTTTTTATTTTCTGCAGTTTAGACTTCTTCTATAACCTATTTTTGAAAGCAAAACACCAAGGTCATTGATTTAACGAGGCAGTGTTATTTGAAACAATTTATTAAATAAATATTTGTGAGAGGTCATTCCTTCTCCTGAGTTTGCTTCCTATTTATGTCTAGTGTACAACCCTACTGTCCACAATCAATTCCCCCCCCCCCCCCCCTCCCCATATGGATTTGGAGAATTGTTGCCACGTCCCAGTGGTGGAGGTATCATATATATGAAAGAGGGCATTCAATTATACTACAATGATCAATTAGGAGGCCGAAGCCCTAAAGGAAGTGATGCAATAGGTGACTGAGTCGAGAAAATTTAAGTAAGCTGTACTTTGGGGTCTCTTATATATCAAAGGGGGTCTCAAAGGACGCATACGCTTCAACCTGTGGCTCCAGCCCTACAGGAAATGACTCAGCAAGTGCTCCATCTCGTTGCACCTCACCCAGCGGCTCGCTTGCAAGATTTTGGCCTGAAGTTCTTCCCAGACCTAACAAGGTGTCCTTCAACATCTACGCTTCCAGGCGATTGCAACGGTGACACAAATGAGCATATTCGAACATGTTTAATGGTAGTAATTAGCTGTCGAAATTGGAGGCCTTAATCAATAATGAGCAGCTATTGATTTGCTTCCCGACAGAAATTTGTGACAAATTAAATGTTATTTAGCATCTACACGTAGAGCTGAGTCCAATGACACCAAGCATGACACTCTAGCAAATGGTAACATGTATTTTACATGGTACACCTACATGATCTCGGTGTGGCAAGAGGGCGATCTTGATCTCATTGGACTCAGCTTAACGTGTAGATGCTAAATAACATGTAATTTGTCAAAAATCTCCATCGGGAAGCAAATCTATAGCTGGTCATTATTGATAATGGCCTCCAAAATCGACAGCTAAATACTACCCCGAAACATATTCAAATATGATAATGGCACTGTTGCAATCGCCTTGAAACATAGATGTCAAAGGACACCTTGTTTGCCCCGTTACGCCACCGGGAAGATATTTTCATACTTCTAATGGATTGATTCATATTTTAAGGTTCTCGGAGTGAGACTTTAAGCGGCTGCAGCAGAAGTGTTGAGACGAAATATGATATCAAGACATTTATAGAATATTCCCATTCACATTATGATTCTTCGTCATAACTATCCGATCAAACATCCTTCACATTCACCGAGCGAAGATTATGAAAGTCCAGGCCCCCCCTTCCTGCACTCGGGGTCCGACTGGGCCAAGTTTCGGTGCGGGGGTCCCAGTTAGGCCCTAGAATAAGGTATTCAAATTTCAGGGCGGTAGGACCTTCCTATCTCAAAAACAGTTTTTCCACCACATTCTGAACCATTAGGTCTTGCAGGCAACACTTCTGAGGGGCTTTGTCCAAATGACAGTCCATTTGGGAAAACTTTTTTTCTCTAAGGGCTAGAACTCCAAATCTCGGATATGTCGTTCTCGGGGCCCCGGGAAATGTGTGTAAACATTTTAGCATCCCTAGCTATCTCGAAAAGGCCGGAAAAGGGGCGTGACCTCCAACAGTACAGTAAATGTACATAAGACAGAGGTTCGTTTCTACTCCCCATTTTTTTGTGGGATGGTGGTGTACATTTGTGGCTTAAGGTGTGTAGACACAGCTGGCCTGTGGCCAAGTTTTTGAAGTCTGGGGTCAAAAGGTCAAAAGGAGCCGGCACCACGCCGCCTATAAGATAACAAAAAGTTAATGTGTATTTCTCTCATAACTTTTTGTCATTATTAAAGAGAGGCCTGATTCTCAGATATGCATGTTGGATGGCTACGGTGTAGGTCTGGGAAGAACTTCAGGCCAAAATCTTGCAAGCGAGCCGCTGGGTGAAGTGCAACGAGATGGAGCACTTGCTGAGTCATTTCCTGTAGTGCTGGAGCCACAGGTTGAAGCGTATGCGTCCTTTGAGACCCCCTTTGATATATAAGAGACCCCAAAGTACAGCTTACTTAAATTTCCTCGACTCAGTCACCTATTGCATCACTTCCTTTAGAGCTTCGGCCTCCTAATTGATCATTGTAGTATAATTTAATGCCCTCTTTCATATATATGATAGCTCCACCACTGGGACGTGGCAACAATTCTCCAAATCCATATGGGGAGGGGGGGGGAATGCTTGTGGACAGTAGGGGTGTACACTAGACATAAATAGGAAGCAAACTCAGGAGAAGGAATGACCTCTCACAAATATTTATTTAATAAATTGTTTCAAATAACCCTGCCTCGTTCAATTAATGAGCTTGGTGTTTTGCTTTCAAAAATAGGTTATAGAAGAAGTCTAAACTGCAGAAAATAAAAACATCCAAGCTGCCTTTAAGGATACCTTGGAATATCTGTCTATTTTTTAACCATCGGACCCTAGTTTACGATAAAAAACAACCCAATTGACGGCAGCTCCTTTGCCGTGTGGTTTAAGGATTAGAGGGGGTGGGCGATAGCATCCACCATAGCAACCATGACGGTCAAGTGACTGGATGCAGCCCCGTTGAAAAAAATAGAATACCACCCTACACACTCAGGAGATTAATCAGGAGATTAATGATGTTTAAAGTTTAAGTCTTTATTTGCATGGGTTTACATTTCGTTCTGTGTAGCATGGAAAAATCGGAGAAACACTCCCATTCAGAATGCATTAGTTTACATTTCGTTCTTAGAAGCACGGTTATTTTTGTTTATTTATTTATTTTCAGTTTTTGAGGAGCGGCTTCAAAGATGCAAATTTTTCTGCAATAATCCAAAATCCAATGGAAAAACCCGTTGGCTTTTTGTCAAGGGAACGGAACCGAGGGCGACGCTCACTTCCGGGTTGGCCAACACACGTCATCCCTCCACCACTCTATACTGTAAAAACACATGTTCAAGTTGAATGATAATGCATGAATTTATTCTTTATTCTGCTATAGTAACACGGTAAATAAATGGCAAAAATGGGCTGAGAACGAATTCGTATTTACGATATTGTAGTGACTACATTATGCGTTCGTGTTCCCCTCTTACTGATCGAGTGGGAGGGAACTGGTCAGGAGTCACGGGGGCTAGGGGGATGCGTTAGGCGGTTGCACGCGAGATCTAACCATGCACTGTGACTGATTGTTCTGATCTGTTTTATTAGATCAAATGGTTATAATTAAGTTGCCTACGTCCTCCTTTTCCTCCGGCACTACAATATGTTCAATAAAACGTAATCGCGGACAAAATACGTTTTTTAGACAAACGTAATTGAGAATGCCGAATAGTTCTCTGGGAACGTAATTTTGATGAGAAAGGGTTGCTCTGTCTGTCTTGGTCTCTATAGCAACGACCTCAGCTACCCAGCACTGATCAAAAAAACGATTGTTTCTCTCAATCAAAGCACAAAACAGGACAACTGATGCCCATAAACTTAACCCATACATGTTTTGTAATTAACAAGGACACGTTGGTGTAGTTGTGTTGAGGAATGTCACAGATTTCACTGTAAAATCGCCGTTAATGTGCAGACATCGGGTCTTCCCGTTAGCCGATGGGATGAATGAATGCTCATAGCTTCATACATTGCCATGGAGGGATTACATTGCAATGAGTGGAAAACCCCCTGCGTCGAAAAAAGAAGCACATGGTCCTGCGTTAGCCAATGGGATGAATGCTCATAGCGTCTCTATGTGCAGCCATCGGCTCTTCCGTTAGCCAATGGGATGAATGCTCATAGCTTCATATATTGCCGTGGAAGGATTCCATTGTAATGAGTGGAAAACCCCCTGCGTCGAAAAAAGAAGCGCAAGGTCCTCCGTTAGCCAATGGGATGAATGCTCATAGCGTCTCTATGTGCAGCCATCAGCTCCCCCGTGAATTTGTTACATTGTAAGGAGTTGAAAACCCCATGCGTCGAAAAAAGAAGTGCAAGGGTACCCTTTTGCGTCAGAAACTGAAGCCAAAGTCACTGACCGTTCGTCAGAAATCGACGCGCTCGGAGTGAGAACTTGTTGCATCGATAATCGCTTCAGAATCGAATCGTTGACCTCATAATCAGAATCGAATCGAATCGTGAGGTGCCAAGAGATTCCCACCCCTAATGGGCCCTATCTTGCATCCGGCGCAATTGACTTTCTACACTGACGCATGTGTCGTTGCTAGTTTGTTTTACGAGTGTTAAAAAGAAAAAAATCTCCTAAAAAGGAAGATGGCGGACGGCAGTGAGTGAGACGTGTGGGTCCGACTCTCTTGGGGAGAAAGAATGATTTTATATATCCCTAATCAACTCGTTGCTAACTACAAATACGTTCTCTTTATATGTTGATGTTGATTTATTACGCTATCTGCCGTTTGGGACTTCTCGGCAGGCCTGCGCGAGTTAACCCAAACAAACAAGCAAACAAACAAACAATTCCAAACTCCTGTGTATGTCTCCTATAACCCGAGCCACACCAGTGATGGAGAAAATTCAGGCAACGCTGGACAAGCTGGTGACATCTAACGCCAATCTTACCAGTAAAATGGACAAACTAGACGCTCTTTCCAGGAAGATGGACAAACTAAACACTTCAGTGAATTCTATCGGTGCGCGGCTGGATTCAACCGAGGCCAACTTGCTTTTGCAAACCAACAAGGTGGTAGCTCAAGAGTTGTTCATTAAAGCCCTGGATCATAAACTTGAAGAAGCGTTGAACGCAATTGACAACCTTGAAAATCAATCCAGGCGAAGGAATCTCCGATTGCTGCACCTGCCGGAGAAGAGCGAGGCAGGCTACAACATAGAGGCCTACCTGGCTAAGATCCTCTCCGCTCTCCTATCCATTCCACTGAAAGAGCATGACATCGAATTCGCCCATAGGCTTGGCCCATTGGTCGAGAAATCCAGACCCCGCACGGTGATATTCAAGCTTCACCATCTACAAAAGAAGATCTCCATTATGGAGGCAGTGAAATCCACCCTGTTTGAGCTCAAGGCCCTTCCCGGCGTGAAGCTACGGATTACTGAGGATTAGTGATGGTTGAATCTGAGTCAATCGGATTCAAAGAACCGAATCCTTACATTCACCCATGAGTCACGAGTCCATGGTCTAAATTAACCCAAATCTTTCGGTTCTGGCTGCTACGGACGACATTATTAAAACGATGCACGAATGTCATCAAACTGTAGGTCTATAACAACATTAACACATCCGTTTTTCATCTGCATAGTAACTTAGATTAAGCATACGGACCCGGAGCTGCCAGCTGCGTGGTTGAATAAGAACTTCCTGTAGACAGAGCTGTACACAGATCCAGATCCATAGACTGAGCGAATTCATGGGTCGGATTCGTATCCGGTTGAGTGAAAGACTAACTCAAAGGATTCAGATGAAATGGGTCTGACTCGTATCCGGCTGGGTGAAAGACTAACTCAAAGGACTCAGTTGAAATGGGTCGGACTCGTATCTGGTTGAGTGAAAGACTAACTCAAATTACTCATATTGAATGGGTCGGACTCATATCCTGTTGAGTGAAAGACCAACTCAACGGACTCATACTAAATGGGTCGGGCTCGTACTGAATGTAAATCATTAAACTCTTTTGTTACAAAGGCATTATTTTACGAGAGATTGTATTCTAAAATGAAAGTGGCTTATTAAAAATAAAGTTGTTTGCTGACTATGTGAACTCTCAGAATATTTCTGTGTTTGACGATATTAATATTCAAATATGTTCCATAATGTTCGGCCTGCGCTGAGAAAGTCCTTCTTGCGTATTTCCCCTGGATATCCTCAAAACTGCATTACAGTGGTTTGCTGTGAGCGTGCGCATTAGGCACTAGGGAGTGGGCTGCTGGGCTCATTCAGCGACAAAATTTCAACTGATTCAGATTCAAAGGACTCAAAAGATTCAGATCTTTTTAGTGATTCACTCAAAGGACTATGAATCTTCTAAGTGAATCGAAATTCCCATCACTACTGAGGATATGTCGGTGCGTCGGAGGAAACTTCGGGACCAATACTGGCCGCTGCGCGCGCAGCTCCATGGCAAAAATGTAAAGACCAGAGTCCGGGACCCAGGCACCCTCCTTGTCTGGATTGGCAATGAACAGTTGAAGTTCGGGTGCTTAGAGGCGGCCACGACCGCTCTGAAAGTTAAATTCCCCGACCTGAAATAGACTAGAGCCAGCGCTATTACATGCGCTTTGGGGGTAAGTTGCGAGTAGTACTGCTCCCCCATTATCTTTTGGTTTTTCTGTCCAGCCTATTTCTATTTTTTCCCTTATTCACTTCGTGGACCGGCCATTTGGGACTTCAAAATATTCTAATTTTTTATTGCTGTACAAGTCTGTACTTAAAATATTGCTCAAAAAAACAATGTCGATTGCACAGCCTTGTGGAAGTGAGTTGCATGCCAGACGTTTTTTGTTGTTGTTGTTTTGCCTCCTTTTTTTGGTTGGTTGGTTTGCTTGATTGTTTTGTCCTGGCTTTTGTTTTGTTGGAGGCTATAGGCCTGTATACGGTTATACGGTTCTCTGTATATTGACTAACAGGCCATATTGACTGCTGAAAGTTAGAGTCCAATGTCATTATTTGCTTATTTATTTATCTTCATTCATTCTTTCTCCCCCTTGGAGTTTTCCTATAGGGACCCGCCTTCTAGTGTGGTGGGTGGGTGGGTTATGATAGGCTTACATGGTTGCATCTGGCAATATCCATGTATTGGTACTGTTTTGTCTTGTCTTGTGGGAGTGTGTGTGGGGGGGGTGGGGGGATTCACTTGCTGCTTTGTTCAGTGTATGTGTGTGCGTGTGTGGGTATTATGTGTGTGCGCGCGTATTTGGCTGCGTTTGTGTGTGTCTGTGTGTGCGTGTGGTGTGTGTGTGTGTGTGGGGGGGGGATACAGGTCTTGCTCTGCCTGCTCTTTTTTCTGTTATTTACAGCTCATACCTTATCTTATGTACCACCATCTGAATGACTAAATTAACCGTGATTTCTTTTAACGCACGTGGCCTTAATTTGCCCTATAAACGCACAAGTTTTCTGGATGTACTAAGAAGAGAGGGAGTGGACATAGCCTTGGTCAGCGAATCCCACTTGCTTCAGAAAGATGTCCATAAGCTACAAAATAAACATTACGTTGTAAAGACAAATGCTTCAGCCCTCAATAAAACAAAAGGCGTAGTAATTGTGGTCCGCCGTAACTTTCAGGTCACCAATTTAGGTGTTGGGTGCGACTCAGATGGTAGAATCACTTTTATGAAAACCATCATAGAAAACAAGAAAATTGCATTTTTATCTATTTACGCACCTAACAGCTTTGATCCTGATTTCTATGTACGTCTGTCCAATATCATGCATGACCTGTCTGATTACCGATTATTTATTGGGGCAGACTTTAATGCAGTTTGGGACCACTCTGTGGACAGGACGGCTGTAGTAGAGGGCAGTGATCAGAGATCAGCGTCGGTTGCATTGAGGAAATGGGCTCAGGAATTTTCAGTAATAGATATATGGCGCGTTACCAATCACAATAAACAAGACTTCTCGTTTTTTTCCGCAAGACATCATTCATTTTCCAGAATAGACTTCATTTTTGTATCGAAGGATCTCCTCGAAAAGGTAAGCACGGACATGCTCCCCCTGGCCTTCTCAGATCACAAGGCTGTCATCTGTAGGGCTAACCTTTACGTATCTCGTGACCGCGCCCCACGCTGGCGCTTCAATACCTCTTTGCTGCGCAATGAGAGCTTTTTGGTGCAACTTGAATCTGGCCTAGCAGAATTCATATCTTTTAACGTGCATTCAGTAGAGGACACTCGTATCCTATGGGATTCTGTAAAAGGCTATATTAGAAGTAACTGCATATCGTTTTCCTCTAATTTAAACAAAACGCGTCAACGCAGGATTCTTGAGCTGGAGGGTGATCTCGGGCAACTTGAAGGTGCTATGCACAACAACATAACTCCTGACTCAATCACCCAACGTAATAAAATAAAAGAGGAGCTGAATTCCCTATCCCGACAGCACGCTGAATTCCTTATCCATCGTACGCGCCAGCACCATTACTTTGAGGGGGCCCGCCCCAGCCGGTCACTTGCCTTAAGCCTTCGTGCCTGTGAAAACTTTGCGCACATACCCGCCATTAAAACACCAGCTGGCGCTCTAGTAACGGACCCCAAATTAATCAATGAGACATTCCGCTCCTTTTATTCCAACTTGTATAGTTCTGAAGTTCCTCATGACTCTTCTAAATTTGATTTATTTTTCAAGAACTTAAATCTTACTAAATTGCTGCCCCATGAGGCTACGTCTCTGGACAAACCATTTACCCTACTCGAATTGGAGAGTGCTTTACGCAGTCTTAATAAAGGCAAATCGGCGGGTTTTGACGGAATTCCTCCAGAACTATATTTACAGTGTTGGTCTCAACTTGGCCCTCTATTGCTGAACATGATCAATCATGCCATTTCAAGTGGTTCCTTTTCAATGGATGTTAACACCGCTACAATCACCTTACTCCATAAAAAAGGGAAAGACCCAAATTAATGTGCAAGTTATCGTCCTTTATCGCTCTTGAATGCTGATGTTAAACTTTTTGCTAAAGTGCTTGCACTAAGGCTTGAGCCCCTTATGAATAAGCTCATTCACCCTGACCAAACTGGCTTCGTAAAATCTCGCTTATCCTCTGATAATGTTCGCAGACTTTTGCACATTTTCGAAGCTTCAGCTGAGGTCCAAACTCCCTGTGCTGTATTATCTCTGGACGCAGAAAAAGCTTTTGATCGCCTTGAATGGCACTATTTATGGGCTGTCCTTCAGCATATGGGATTTGGTATCCATTTCATCAACATGATTAAAACGCTCTACGCCTCCCCTTCAGCCATGGTAATGACTGGCAATATCTGTTCTTCGTTGTTTCCAGTGGGCCGCAGCTCTAGACAAGGCTGTGTTCTTTCTCCACTTTTATTCATTTTTATCTTTGGAGCCTCTGGCCCAGACGGTGCGTCAGTCAACCCATACTCCTGTTATTGTCCATGGAACAGATCATTTCATCTCCCTTTATTGTGATGATATTTTGCTTTATCTTGGTGATGCAATTCAATCTACCCCACATATTTTGTCTATATTTGATAAATTCGGGAGTATCTCTGGCTACAAAATAAACTGGTCGAAGTCAGCTCTCCTTCCTCTAAACGACACTATGAGGCATGCTTCCTTACCAAACATTATTCCAGTAGTTGACAATTTTAAATACCTAGGTCTATCGATTTTTCCTTCGATACAAACTACAGTCTCGGTTAATTATAACTCGACTCTCAGGCAGGTGGAATCCGATTTGGAGCGTTGGTCGTCCATTCCTAATTCATTTCGAGCAAGAGCTTCTATCGTAAAGATGAACATCCTACCGCGAGTCAACTTCTGTAGTTCAATGCTTCCCTTAGCTCCCCCAGTTGGTCACTGGGATAAACTGCATACATTTGTTTCCAGGTATGTCTGGAAAGGGAAACGCCCACGGATTAAAATGTCCATTTTGCAGAGGCACAAACTCTCTGGTGGCCTTGGACTTCCAAATTTCCAGTTTTATTTTTGGTCCTCAACCCTTCGTTCTCTTCATACCTGGTTAGATACAGAGGCTCAGGTAGCCTGGCGTTCATTAGAGGAACATCTAGTAATACCACATAGGCTTCAGGATGTTATTTACTCAAACATCCCTCTCAAAATGTGTAAATCCAAATTTGGCTGTAGAATCACACTCTAGCACTCACTTTAAATTCCATCCTCACCTTCCTTTATTTAATAATTTCGCCCTTTGCTTGGGTGGTCACCCGATGTCCTTCCCTCAGTGGAGGGATAAAGGGATTAATACCCTTTCCGACATTATGTCAGATAATGCGCTCAGATCTTTTCAGGACTTGAAATCGCATTACAACTTACCCGGCACCTCTTTTTTCTTCTACCTACAACTCCGCAGCGCCTTACGGGCATACGGAGTCCCCTGGGGTGAAAACATGGTGCCTCATCCAATTCATAAAATATGTGGTAGTTCATCTACCAAAGGCTTGGTCTCTGCTCTATACACATTTATGTCCAAACATGCAGAAAAACCTTTGCAAGTGGATAGTCGCTGGAGCCATGATCTCTCAATTGCACCTTCTACAATCAATTGGTCCATAGTCTGGTCAAAGCTTGACCTATCTTCGCGTAATCCCAACCATCAGATGATTCACTACAATTTCATACACAGACTCTACTGCACTCCTCATAAATTATTCTTGATGAAATTAAATCCATCTCCTAACTGCCAGCTATGCTCTTTAGGTACTACAGGTACCTTTGTTCACATGGTCTGGGAGTGCCCTGGGGTGAGCGACTTTTGGAGTATGGTATCCAATAGGATGTCTATAGTACTTGGGCGTACCATCCCCTGCTCCCCAACTATCTTATTGCTGAGTGATTTTACGGGTCTAGATCTTTCTCTGATGCACCAACGCTGGTTTCTGGTAGGCCTTATTGCTGCTAAAAAGCTTGTAGCACAGAGATGGAAAGCTCCTCATGACCTGTCCTACCAACATTGGGTGAACACAGTCATAGATCTGGCTAAATTAGAGAGATCTGTGGCCAGCATGCATGGCGCCCAAGCTAGAAATATTAACTTATGGTCCACCTTTATTAACAATATGTTGGGAGGGTAGTCATGGCTTACTGTATCTACGCCTTACTCACTGCTTTTTCATCCTTTTCCTTTTCTTTTTGTTTCTTTATTTATTTCACATGTTAGTATTAGGCCTATTTAACAAATTTGCTGAGCTTCTCAAATTATTGATTCTGTCTTTGTGGGAGGCAAGACCTCGGGGTGGGTGGGCTTGGGGGGGGGGGGGGGAGTATGGTTGAGTATTATATGTGTTATGTTGTCTTACTTGTGTATATGTGTAACTGTTTCTTGTATGAAATATAAAATACAATAAAAAATTGATAAAAAAAGAAAAAAAGAATGAATGAATGCGGGCGCGGGTGTGTGTGTGTATAATAATTAATGAAAGCGGGCGCGTGTGTGCATCCATTTGTTAAAACATACGCAAACTAAACACGTAACGCATAATAGTCCATGGCAATGTATATTAACGAGGGGACAAATGCATATTAGGAACAGAAGTCGATAACGATAATGCATACAATACTGGTAAGAAACGATGTTTGTTAATGTATTGCGTCTATCACTAAATAGAACCACAGTTACCGCATATCATATGTGTGTTAAGTTTTCTTTTATTTGAGGACTCAGTGTTTCTGAAGTTGTGGAAGAAAACTCTATTCCATGTGTGAATCAGGCCATATTATTTGGCCATAAACTGAGCCATTTGAAGTTTGAAATACATGTGGTCATGCATCTGTCTCATTGGAGACTGCAAACGCTCTGTCAAAATATCAACTTGTCTGATTCAAATGCGCTCATGGCTCTTAAAGGGGATGGGAGATGGCACTCTCATTGGTATTGGTATATTATTGCACGTTATGCCCAAACCACACCTACGGGTAACTAGGCTAGTTCAGACCAACCCTTTTTAGATTTGCGCCGGGCGCTAGAGTAATTTATGCGCCAGTAAACTAGCAACATCGCCATAGAACCGCCTACGAAGCTACTTGCGCTTGGCGCTTCTCACTTGCGTTTCAGACTGTTAAAATAGGGCCCTATGTCTTTAAAATGTCATCAGCAAGATTTTATAATAGCAGATTTAGGAGCCTCTCTCTCTCCCTCCCGCCCTCTTTCTCCCCTCCCTCTCTATCTCCTTCTCCTCCCTCCCTATCCCTCCTCTTCCTCTTTCCCTCCATCCCTCGCTAACACTGTCTCTGTCCCTCCCTCCCCCTACTCTCTCCCTCCACTCCCTCCCTGTGCTTTAGTTAAGAGGGAGGTGGATGTTATGGCAACATCCATGATGATGACAAAGTGCGGCCCACAAGTGTTTTAGTGACCCTTGGCCAGGAGGCCCACTGCGTGTTCTTGTCTCTGGCCTGCAGCACTCAGGGACAGCAAGCCTCTCATTGGGAGGAGGACCAGGGAGAGACCCCTCACCATCAGGCTGAAGAAGGTTTATCTAACCACGGTTACAGGGAATAGATTGCGGGCCGAATTCCGGGCGTGGCAGTGGTGTTTGATAGTGGAAAGTGGTTTTGATTAACTCAGCATCAGGGTGGTGTGTGGTGATGGTGGTGGTGGTGTCTTGAGGTAGGGGCGGTGGTGGTAGAGGTAGGATAGTGATGGGGTTCTGGTGATAGGGGTTTTCTGGTGGTGGTGGAGAAGGTAGGCTAGTGTCTTGACGTCTGGGGAATGCTGATTGAGGAGGAGGTATGGTAGTGGTGGCGGTTTCTGGAAGTGGTGGTGGTGTGGAAGTTGGAGGTGGTGGGGGGTGGTGGTGGGGCTGGGCAGACCTAAAAGTCTCTGGTACCAAGGGCTCGGCTGGGCAGATTAGACACAGCCCTCCTTCATCCCCTTACTGCTCCACTCTCAGAGTGCTCTGAAATATTCTCTTTACCTGTTGCTGGGCTTCACCACTATTTCATCTGCCTTGTACACAACTGCAATGTGTCGGTGTGTGAGTGTGTGTGTGTGTGTGTGTGTTTGTGTGTTTATGGATGTGTGTGTGTGTGTGTGTGTGTGTGTTTGTGTGTTTGTGTTTGTGTGTATGTGTATGTTTATGTGTGTGTGTGTGTGTGTGTGTGTGTGTGTGTGTGTGTGTGTGGGTGTGTGTGTGTGTGCGTGTGTGTGTGTGTTCCGGGGTTTGGGTTCTGCGTGTGACACAGAATGAGGAGAACTGTGTGTATGATCTTAGCATCTGTATGTATGTTTTTGTGTCTGCCTGTGTATGTGGGTGTGTGTGTGTGTGTGGGGGGGGGGGTTTGTGTGTGTCTATGTGTGTGTGTTTTGTGTCTCTCTGCATGAATGTGTGTGTGTGTGTATGTTTTCTGTCTGCTTGCATGTATGTGTGTGTACCTTTTCTGCATGCATGTGTGTGTTTGTGTATGTGTTTGAATGTGTCAACGTTTATGCGTGCAGTCATGTGTGCCAATGTTGGTGTAAGATCTGCGTACACTGTTGTGTGTGTGTGTGTGTGTGTGTGTGTGTGTGTGTGTGTGTGTGTGTGTGTGTGTGTGTGTGTGTATGTGTGTGTGTGTGCGTACATGAAAGCATGTGAGCATTAGAACACATCCTCAAAAAGTGTGCATGCATGCGTGTGGAAGTGTGAGCATTCATGTGTGTGTGTTTGTGTGTGTGTCAACACACACAACGAGTGTGCCAACGCAAGTGTGTGCATGTGCGTCAACGTGCGTGTTGCGTGTGTGTTGCGTGTGTGTCCGTGTGTGTGTGCCTGTGTGTGCCTGTGTGCCCGTGCGTGTGTGTGTGTGTGTGTGTGTGTCTGTGTGTCCGTGTGTGTTGCGTGTGTACACACAGGCTGTGAATGGGGCTGATTCAAAGAGGGCCTCCCAGGCTCGTCTGTGCGTCACGGGCCAGCCCCACCACAGACTGGAGAGACACCCCTACACCCGCCTCCTTACTACCCCTCACCCCACCCCACTGCCCCGCTCCCTGGAACCAGGACGACTGGCCGGTCCAAAGATGGTTGAATATGTAGTAATGTTACATAATAGATACATGGGAACACATCTTTATGAGCACCTACATTTACATTTAGGCGATTTTGATGACTTTATCAAAAGCGACTTACAACCATTCATTCACACATTCACACACCAACGGCGGTATCAACCACACAGGGCGACAGCCAGCTCGTCAGGAGCAGTCAGGGTGAGGCGTCTTCACTCGAACTAGCAACCTTCCGGTGACCAGTCAACCCGCACCACCTCCTGAGCTACTGTTGCTCCTATGTGTTCCCACATCCGTCCCACCATTTAGGGGTAGTTTAATCACTATCACGCTAACCCTTGGGGGAGAACATGAGGGGAACATATTTAGCAGCATAAAACACCGGCTTTCACATTAAGGACAACCTCAGGGTTGTCCTTAACGTGAAAGCCGGAGTGCTGATGCCTTATAAACGCATGTGGCACACACACTGGTAGACGAAAACACAAGGCTGCCAGGAAGAGGAGGATCAGCTGGTTTGATGGTGCAGCCCACCCAGTCAGCCGGCCCTCCACAGGAAATATGCCAAAACATGCATGGCTGTAAACGCCAAGGACAACAGTAGGTCAACTATGGAGCTGCACAAACAAACAGGCTGGCCCTCGTATGACACAGCCTGAAGTCACCATCAAGATGTTGATACATGGGGTGTGCACCGCTTGTTCAATCAATCAATCCACCGAACCAATTAACAAATCAGATAATCAACCAATCACAAGGGGAACTAACTATCAGGGTAACCCAATATCTCCAGCTTTTTGAGGAATGAATCAATAAAATCAATAACGTACCAATCAAATCAACCCATCACATCATCCCAACAATCAATCTATCGATCAAGCCAACAATCAAGCTTTCAAATCCACTCACCGATCAACCAATCAAGTCAACCCCCCCAATCAACCAATTAAATCCACTCGCCATTCAACCAATCAAAATGACCCACTGATTAAGTCAAGCCCCCAATCAGCCAATCAAATCCACCCACCAATCAACCAATCAAAACAATCCACCAATCAAGTCAACAAACCAATCAACCAATCAAATCCACTGGCCATTCAACCAATCAAATCACCCCACCAATCAACCAATCAAAATCAACCAATAACATCCAATCCAATATGAAATCCACCTATGAACATACAATCCACCTATGAAATCAGTGACCCCTGCCCTCAGGTCCAACCCACCCGGCCCTCCCAGCGTACCATGATGTGCTCCTGGAGCTGGGCCTCGTGCTGGCGGGACAGCTGCTCGTGCTGCCGCTGGAACTCGGCGATGAGGATCTGCCTCTGGATCTGCTGCTTCTGCTTCAGGGTCAGCAGCTCCTGCTGCAGCTGCTGCTCCCGCCCGGGGCTGGAGCCTCCGCTCGGGGCCCCGGGGCCCAGGGGGCCCTGCTGGCCCAGGGGGGACATGGGAGACAGCTGCTGGTGTGGATGGTGTTGGTGGTGGTGGTGCTGTTGGTCCACCCGGAGGTCCATGGGGATGGCAGCCGGAGGGAGACGCAGCGGAAGGGCGGAGTTGATGTCCACTAGAGAGAGAGAGAGAGAGAGAGAGAGAGAGAGAGAGAGAGGTTACAGATGAAGAGAGAGAGAGAGGGGGGGGGGGGGGTGAGCGCAATGGATGCAGAGAGAAGGAGTTAAAGATGGATGGAGAGAGAAAGAAATAGAGAGATAGAGAAATGTAGAGAGAGTGATAGAGAGAGAGAGAGAGAGAGAGAGAGAGAGAGAGAGAGAGAGAGAGAGAGAGAGAGAGAGAGGAGCTCTGGGTGAAGTCTGAGCAGTCGGTAACAGTTGATGTTTTGCAACCATGCAGATCATTCCCACAACGGAGGGGAAGTGCTAAACGCTCCACCTGGATGGAGCTCCTTATGCCGCTTTTCCACTGCATGGTACCAGCTCGACACGACTCGACACGACTCGACTCAGCTCGCATTTTTTGCGTTTCCACCGCGGTACCATGGTATCTGGTACCTGAAGTGGCTGCTTTTTCTAGTACCTACTCGCTCTAGGTTCCAAGCGAGCTGAGCCGATGCTAAAAGGTGACGTCGGCAGACGGCCGGCGACTGATTGGCCAGAGAGTGTGACGAAGTCACGAGAGCGACATGGCAACCATGCTGGTAACATCCATAGCAGCGCCGCAGCCAACATGTTCCACTTCTCCAACTTCTTCAACATGCCAGCTAATAATAGTAATGTGATCGATGTCCTCCATTGTTGTTATGTGGGTTCTGTCCATGTGTGGGTTGCGTATGTGTTGTTTGCGTCGCGTACACAAATACGTCACGGCCCTTTCGCGCAGCCGACCCCGCCCACGTCCAGGAGGTACTTTTTGCGGTGGAAAAGCACCCGTGCTGCTACCGTGTCGAGTCGTGTCGTGTCGAGTTGTGTCGAGTCGAGCTACATGTGCGGTGGAAAAGCGGCATTAATGAACCGTCTCTGTAGCACTCTCTCCTAACAAGCTGCCACACGACATGAGACGCATGGCGACGAGACGCAGCACCGTCCAGGAGTCATGCTTGTCTCATTGGTGTTTCTTCAAGCTGGGCATCTCTTTACCCTCCATTAAATTATTTAGTGTTTTTCATTTATATCACGTAATGTGCTTCCAAAAGTGTAATGTACACAGAATACAGCGACCCAAAGCATGATGAGACCTTTTGTGAGAACGAATTGTGTCAAGTTATATTTGTGGGCGCCTCTATTTTATTATTTACGGTCATCATCTAGGTGTTACTAGAGAGCGCACAGTGATTAGGGCGTCCTTAGTGTGTGTGCCGTGATTTTCCCGCCGTTGTGGCGATGCTGTAATGTTATGCTGTGGAGAGCTTGGAATAAACAGACTAAACAAGTTGTAAAAGAACAATTATCGGAGTTTGTCAAACACCATCGCATCACATTTAAGAACGCAGGGCCTCCTGGGAAAGCTTTTCCTACACTGTGGACATGGATCCCTGTGGGCAGCTAACATCAGCGTCATCAAAACAAGCTAATGCTTGTTGTAATGCATCTCACAACTTCACACCGTGGCCTTGCGTCACATGCTGCAGCACAGGGTAGTCTGGTACCTGGACCTTTACATCCTGACGGGAATATGGACGTTCAGGCAGACTTTACTGTGATTATATAAGGTTAAGGGAGATGTCATCCTGTGTTCTGATAACAACTGATTGAATGTGAGAAATAAGGGTGGACTTTTGGCACAACACATTTATTTTGTTTTGTTTTTTCTTCAAGTGGTTAACACCCACGAAGGCCAACCATGCTATCAACCTATGAACTCAACCTAACCCAAACCCTAACCCTAGAAGTGCAAATAGCATGTGTTATATTATCCTATTTCTAAAGACATACTTATTGAGTTAGAATAACAGAGCTGTTCACGTAACAGAGCTGGTAAACGGCATTTATAAAGCGCTTTTCTAACCAGCGGCCACTCAAAGTTCTTTACAATATTGACACATTCACCCAGTCATGCACACATTCACACACTGACAGCGGTGTCATCCATGCAAGGTCACAGCCAGCTCGTCAGGAGCAGTCAGGGTGAGGTGTCTTGCTCAGGGACACCTCAACACTGGAGGAGCCGGGGATCTAACCAATAACCTTCCGCTTACCAGCAAACCCACTCTACCTCCTGAGCCACATGCCGCCCAAGCTACAAATCGTCTCCAGATTTTCACTCTCCCCTCAAACCCGCATGAGGGCCTTCAGTCCGCTCAGGATAGAAGCTGAACACCGTGAGAGCCACGCTATGGTTAACAGGATCATCTGACCTGTTATTAATCAGCTCTGGCAGGAAGTTAAAGTCTGCTGACGCACGTACGTTGGTACTCTGCCTTCCTATTGGTCAGCAGCACTGAGCTGTAGTGTGTTACAGTTGCCGGGGTGAGCGGATGGCGACGGTCAGAAACGAGTGTGAGTCGACGGACAAGGTGTGCATTGACTCGGAGTGGGCCAATCACACGGCCTCCTCCGCCGCTAAAGCCAAATAAACAGCCAGCCGATAGGCCGATTATTTACCTACTTGTTTATTGGGGAGCGCGCTGTGAGCCGGGAACACTTGCCTCTGAGGTTAATAAGCTAGCAAACACAAACACGTGCACACACATGCACATACACATAAACACACACACTCACAACACACTTACACACAGACCAAACAAATGCAATTACCTGTGAAAACACTGAGTGTTTTGAAATGACAAATTAACTGAGCTTCCAACATGCTGAGCTCCCAACATGAGACGCCGCGACCGGGCCAAAGCCATTAGCGGAGTGTCTGGTGTTTCTCACTCCAGTCCTGCCCTGATATGATGTGTTCTGGTGTCTCTCACTCCGGTCCACCTCAGATATGATGTGGTCTGGTGTTTCTCACTCCAAGGCCCCCTGCTAAGCTTTTTGAGGCCCTAAGCATAATTTGTCATAAATTGGTCATGGAGCCCCCCCCCCCTCAAAATAACAGTTACCATCAGCAATATATAAAGTAATTTATAAGTAATACATACAACTTTCTTAACAGCAGCATTACATTATAATAACAACTGCAGGCTTGAAAGATAAACGAAAAAAAATATGCACATGAATAAGGTATAAAAGGAAGTCATCAAAATAAACAAACACACAACTATTTTTCACACACCCTAAAACTACCTCAAAGTGCAGTATTATCCTAACCAAAATAGTTTCCCTACACGATGCAGAACTGGAACTGTTGGAAAGTGTAAAATACTAAATTGCGTGTGCATTCTCAGCAGGTGCAGGAGGCTTTCCAAAGGTGCAAAGGTCCTTGCAGAAAAATCGCTAATCAAGTCATCATAATACACCCTATGTGCCACTTAATCGTCTTGTCCCATTGTTGACCGTAGATATGTTTTAATGAGTTTCAGTTTAGAAAAACTGCGCTGAGAAAGGATTCCGATGCGAAAAGACGAGAGCTTTGATAGGCTGTACCATTTCAGGGAAGCGGGGAGGGGGAATCTTTTCATATATTAGGTAAAAACATGTAATTTGCCCGAAATGAGTGATAGGGTACACAATTAAGAAAAAATAACAGTGGGCCTGTTCATAAATAATTTATATATTTTGTAATGTAATAATTTAATAATTATCATGACTTTTTTTTTTAGCAGCCTTTATTATTGGGGCCCCTGCCAGGTACTTGGGGCCGTACGTGCTCTGCGTACTCTGCGTATGGAGAGTGGCGGTCCTGCTCCCTCCAGTCCACCTCAGATATTTGGTCTGGTATCTCTCACTTCAGCCCGCCCCAGATATGATGTGGTCTGCTGAGGCAGTGGACACTACTAGAGAAGAGGTGGAAGTGACTGAAGGGGTCCCTGTGAATATCTTGTCCCTCATTAACTTATTTTGAGCGAGAATGCTAGTAAGGCTAGCACACATCGCATCACTCGTCCAGGCAGGGGGAGCAGAACGCGACCTTGTTCCCACCAAAAGTCACGCAATGAGGACCTGTGGTACACTCAAGACGATGTTTTTGTACAAATAGTCTTGGGCGTTAAAATAATTAATTGAACTTAAGTATGCATGTTTGTCTTGGGTTCAGGCCAGAATTGCACTGCTCCACGTCTCGAATACTTTTCTGAACTTTTTGTTTGGTGCTGGGTTTTGCTGTCTCCTCTAAGTTTCACTGGTGGTTCCCATGGAGAAGGAGTGACTTCCTTATGGCGACACATTAGTGCCATAATTCACTAATGTGATAAAATATGCATTCAGGCGTATTATATTATTCCACAAGCGTAGATATTAACTGCGAGCGCGCAAATGATCTCTGCGTGCGCAAAACAGCCTCTCGCGCGTAACAGCCTCTCGCGAAAGATGTTTTTACGCTCGCTCGAATTTAATTTTGGCACTATGGAGGAGGGAACCAAGGCAGGGCGGGCTTTCCTATGATTGGCCGTTTCTGAAGCGCGATATTTGATTGACAGCCCTCCTCAGCCTTCCTCTCATTAAATTCTGAATTGTACAGTAAATGGCTGAAACGATAGTTACGTATTGTAACTATAGATTCTATGAGTATAGGCGCAGCCTTTTAAGGCTATTGCTATTGGGTTATCCCTAGGCGTGAGCCGTAGCACTGAAAAATGTGTAATCCCCGACCACCAACAGCGTGGGCCTCAATCACGTCCGCGTGCGGCGTGCCTCAACGACGTCCGCATTTCGCAGATATAGTCGGGCGCCGGCGGACGTTCTGCTCCCAATAAACAGCTTTTCTTCAGCTATTTAAAGGACAATGAGGCCGACACTTAAAAGGCTGCGCCTATACTCATAGAATCTGGAGTTACAATACGTAACTATCGTTTCAGCCATTTACTGAACAATTCAGAATTGAATGAGAGGAGGGCTGAGGAGGGCTGTCAATGAAATATCGCGCTTCAGAAACGGCCAATCATAGGAAAACCCGCCCTGCCTTGGTTCCCTCCCCCATAGTGCCAAAATTAAATTCGAGCGAGCGTAAAAACATCTTTCGCGAGAGGCTGATACGCGCGAGAGGCTGTTTTACGCACGCTGAGGTAATTTGCGCGCGCGAGAGGCTGTTTTGCGCGCGCAGAGGTAATTTGCGCGAGCGCAGAGATCATTTGCGCGCTCGCAGTTAATATCTACGCGTGTGGAATAATATAATACGCCCGAATGCATCTTTTATCACAATAGTTAATTATGGCACTAATGTGTCGCCATACTTCCTGTGTCTTTGGAGTTTGGTGGATGCTCTAAGCAACCAATGCTCATCTCTCCACGTTGCAGCGGTTTCCAACTCTGCGGCGGCCGGATCAACTAAATTAATAATTTGCTATCTTGACATAAAAATACCCAAACAACAACATAACCATCAATTGTCAGTCAATAAAATGTGAACAATGTATTTATATGAAAGTTAAGGACCTCTGATTCAGTTTTATGGAGTTTAGTTTTCTTTTCAAATTAAGCTTTCTTTGAAATCTTAACAAATACAGAGGCTCGAGTTTAATATACACGGACACACTCACACACACACACACACACACACACACACACACACACACACACACACACACACACACACACACACACACACACACACACACACACACACACACACAAGACCCAAACCACAGCAGAGCCTTCGTCTAAACCACCTGCTGCGGAAGCAGGTCTGAGAGACCCACGGCAGCAATAACTTTCAAATTAAAAGAGAAAACCCACGTCGACATGGGGGCAGTGCACTGAACACGGTCTAGTGCAGGTGTGGGCCGCCTCTTCCTTCCAGGGGGCCTCACCCACATAGAGACAGCAAAAGGGCCACACAGCCATCGTTTGTTCAATGTTTCTACACAATAGGCTACTTACAAATCACCCTGCCCTGAACAATAGCCTAACTAAACCGCAATTAAACCCGATAGGTCTCATGTTTCAAAATGTTCCTGACGGATTAAAATCGCTGTTTGGAAGCATATCCCGCTAGCTCTACAACGTTAATAAGCAGGTAACGAGCTGAGTGGCCAGTGGGGCTCTGTAATGGGTGTTAAGCACATAGATGGTATCTAATACAGGTTACACTTAACATAGACTGTATATAATATATATAATATAATACAGGTTAAACTTATATTTTATCGACTTTTTTCACCATAAGAATGTCTGAGAAGTCATGGCGAATAAGGTGCTGTGTTGGATGAGCTAAGGTATGTCCGGCCTCCCTCATTGGTGAACCCGTGATTGTTTCCACCAAGGAGTTCGGCCGGCGGCCTTATCTGCGGGGAAAAAGCCAACAATCCTTCCTCTCACGCACGATCATGTTTTGATCAGCGTGTGCACGGAGAGGAGAAGCTATTCACAGACAGCTTGTTGCAATTTTTCCCATTTTAAATAGTGAACAGTAGTAGTAGCAGTAACAAACTATGATGGCAGATGGCGTCGGACGAATACTACATGTACAAAGAAATGCTCAAATCTGTTGCCAAATATCCTCAGACAGCCGTTAATATACCAGGGGGCCCTAGTTATACCAGGGGACCCGTCCTGGAGAAGACGGTTCCGGCCCTAGTTCCACATGGTGCCCATGTTTGGTCTAGCGGTGAGGGTCTTTGACTTTGGCCCCAATGGTTGAGACTTAAAACAGGGGTGATCAGGGCCCTAAACAGATGCAATGGCCTCTGGAAGAGGTAAAGGTTATTCCATTGGCTAGGGTGTGTAGTTCCCAGCCCAGAAGGTGGTGTGTTCAACACCCCAATGTCCACCCGTCTAATGGCCTACCTGTAAGACAGCTGAGTTGCCTCAGGGCTCTAGCTAAAGCCTAATGACCCGTCTCTGTTTCTACTGGAAGTGGTTTGGGACAGAACCCAACTCTTAAATCCCTAATTAGAAACAGAGACAAGTAGCACAGAACAATGAGGTGAGGCTATAAAGCACTAGCATTAGCACATTCGCCCTGCCCATGAGCACAAACTTCCTACCGGAGATCAAATCCCGATGAACGTACGAAGGAACTTGGGTCATATACCACATCTGTTAGCTATTCTGGGACAGAATGCATAGTTGATGTCCGATCAAGGATGTCGAAGTGTTGCCCCCATAGCTCAGATTACATGATTTGTTTTTACAGTCGCCCAGAACAGACAAGCGCTTCTAGAGAGGACGTGTTTTAAACCTAAAGTTCTATAGACTAAATACCTCAAGGAATCCTCCCTTTACACTTGACTTCTCGATGCTGTCAGACACGATAACATATTTTGGAGAGCTAGGTTACCGTAGCTAGACTACCATACCAGGTATTCAGTTAGTGCCCATCTGCAACCACACCACTAGATGGCACTAAACAATACACAATGCACCTTTAAAACAAACAAAACAACAGCAGAACTGATGAACGAATCAAAGTCATCCCACAGCCTCGCTTCCCCATTGATAACCGCCCGCTAGACGCCAGCGCGAGCCCACATTGATTCCTCGAGAATGAACCAAAACAAGGCAACAACAGGACATCAACTCCATCGGCTCAACTCGCCACTGGTTCTCAGGCCATCGCATCTCAGAGTCTGAGTCCTGGTTGCACTGGACACAATGTTCTAGTGACAATGGCGGTACCGACGGAAAAACACACACACACACACACACATAAGCCTTGACACACACACAGACAATGCATACACACTGGGAACAAACACACACAAACCCATGCTGGTACATCAAGCAGAAGACACACACACACTAAGCATATTTAGTTCATTCATATTGCGTACTTCGGCTGCCACTGACACAAAGAGAGAGAGAGAAAGAGAGCGAGAGAGAGCGAGAGAGAGAGAGAGAGAGCGAGAGAGAGAGAGAGAGAGAGAGAGAGAGAGAGAGAGAGAGAGAGAGAGAGAGAGAGAGAGAAAGACCGAGACCAAGGCCGAGAGACAGAGAGGAGAGAATGAGAGAGAGAGAGAGAGAGAGAGAGAGAGAGAGAGAGAGAGAGAGAGAGAGAGAGGGGAGACATCTTTGCACCTACCAATCTGTGTTCACTGCACTCTCTCCCTCTCTTGCTCTCTGAGACTCCTCTATTTTTGCTTCCTCCTCCTCTCTCCTCCTCCCCCAGAGAGTATACAAGCATGGACAGTGACAGCAGGCTTCCCCCTCCTCTCCCCCTAACAGGCTCACTGCCCTTCCCCTCCCTTTCTGTTTAAACGAAATAAGTGTCCTCTCTCTCTCTCACACACACACACACACACACACACACACACACACACACACACACACACACACACACACACACACACACACACACACACACACACACACACACACACACACACACACATCCTTAAAGGGCAACTTCACCCATTTCACTTAAAGATCCCATGCCATGCTATTTTATGGATGCTTTAATATAGGTATTAGTGGGCCACAAACACAGTATTCAAAGACGTCCCCAAAATTCAGCCGTGGTGCAGAGTTACAGCCACTCCGAACCAGTCGCACATTGAGCTTCCCCCAAACGCGCTGTTTCGGTGGGCGTGTCAAGGCAGGTCAAGGAGGGGGGTGGGGGTGTGGCCCTGAGCAGCTTGTAGCCACAGTACCATGCGCTCTGGTTACGGTGGGCGTGTCAAGGCAGGTCAAGGAGGGGGGTGGGGGTGTGGCCCTGAGCAGCTTGTAGCCACAGTACCATGCGCTCTGTTTACGGTGGATGTATCGCAATGGCTCTTAGAAACCCATATTATACATAGATATCTATATCATATAATATATAATATATATTATCACGGCCAAAAGCTGTGTGAGCCTCCAGACGATAGGCTATTATGAATCTCAAACGACCGCGTCTTCTTCAGATTGATGTGGAAGTGGAAGAACCAGAGACGTCGGAGAACCCGACGAAGTCCTTTGTGATTCATTATATCGTCTGGAGGTGCACACAGCTTTTGGCCGTGATGATATGTATTATTTGATATAGATATCTATGTATTATATGATATTATTTAGATGTAGAGCCCCAGGACTGTAACGCAAGTGTTGTACACTTCCTTGTTATTTGGATAACCGTTCTGCTGTTGGTGTGATGGCGCATAACGCGTCGGACTCTCGTCTCTGGTATTTCTACAACGAGACTCGTAGTGGGGGTTATCTCAGCCATGTTTGAGAATGAATTGGGGGAAAGGAACTTTGGCTTTGACTCCCTGAAGTACATGAACCACGACATGGAGGAGAAGGGGATTGTTGGCCGCAAATGTATCCCGCTTGAGCCCTGCTTCCCGCCGCCTCGGCAGCGGTCAGTGCTAATCACCGCCTCCTGAAGCCGAGGCGGTGGTCCATCGGCAGCGAGGCTCCGGCGGGAGACGACCGCGGTCAACAATCCCTTTCTCCTCCATGTCGTGGTTCATGCCTACTTCAGGGAGTCAAAGCCAAAGTTCCTTTCCCCCAATTCATTCTCAACCATGGCTGAGATAACCCCCACTACGAGTCTCGTTGTAGAAATACCAGAGACGAGAGTCCGACGTGTTATGCGCCATCACACCAACAGCAGAACGGTTATCCAAATAACAAGGAAGTGTACAACATTTGCGTTACAGTCCTGGAGCTCTATATCTAAATAATATCATATAATACATCGATATCTATATCAAATAATACATATTATCACGGCCAAAAGCTGTGTGCACGTCCAGACGATATAATGAATCACAAAGGACTTCGTCGGGTTCTCCGACGTCTCTGGTTCTTCCACTTCCACATCAATCTGTAGTAGACAGAACCGCGCGCTGCCTGCTGCCTGCTGCCGGCGCGAGGCACCACCGCCCGGCTGCCCGCTGCCTGCTGCCGGCGCGAGGCACCACCGCCCGGCTGCCCGCTGCCGGCCGGTGGTGCTTCGCGGCGGTGGTGCTTCGCGGCGGTGGTGCCTCGCGGCAACCGGCGGCAGGCAGCATGTCGCAGTTCATGTACTTCGATGTCGTTCTGCCATTGCATTCAAAATTCTGTAACTAGCCTGTTACTACGAACTAAGCAACTACCGTACACGTATTAGCATTTAGCACTAGCTCAATCACGACTCCTTCAGAATTCTTGTGGGTGGTTACGAACCAAGTGGGCAGGGCCATGAATAATAGTTTGACAACGCTACGTCACAGTGTCACCTTATCCAGATCGGCTCATTTCTTCTGCCTTTTTCCTTTCATTGCCTATTGCACTCAGCAGACAAACTGCATAGATTTCAAACTTACCACAGCTCACAAACTTATTCAGACCTATGTTATTTAACAAACAATAGGAAAAATGTGATTTTAATGGCATGGGCTCTTTAAGCTTTGTATCGTTAGAAACCCACTCATATTTTTGAATGGTCGAGCATCATTCCCTTATTTTCTGGAGAGACTTGGGATCTGTATCAATCTCAAACATAATGACGCAATATGACGATTTTTGCGTACAAGAAAATAGGAAGTGCGGGTTGCGTTATGCATCGACTAGATGGAGCTGTGCTAAAGGGAATGTCAACAAAACAGTCAGATAAGTCAAACTTTATTAAGCGTTCTGACAACTCCGTTCACTCCCATGGTAACGATGTTCAAACGTTAATGTGCATATTAACAATATCTCCCAGCCTTGTTCAGTTGTAAACACGTAAAAGAAACACAGTCTGATACCGCTAATTCAAACGTTAGTGCGTAACTCAACATTGTTCAGTTACGTATAACACATAAAGCTCACTTTTTCAGTGCATTCCCCGTCCACGAATCCCTAATTTCTTCTTCTTCAGTGTCCGAATTGAACAGTTGGGCGAGTACGGCATCCAACATGCCCGGCTCCCTCTCGTCATTATACGAGTCAGTGTCGCTGCTGTTGCCTGGCAGTTCAGTGATTATTCCTGCCTTCGTGAAAGCTTGGACCACAGTTGAGACTGTTCTATCAGCCCAGGCAGTGGCGTAAGTCGCCCGGCGCTGTCTCCCCGTCTTGGTGAACGTGTGTTCGCCTTCTAAGGCCCCGTCCACACGAAGCCGATTTTTTGGTGAAACCGCATAAGTCTTGTCCGTTCGGCCGACTGTCCAGACGGAGCCGGCGAATCCGGTGCCTGAAACCGCACATTTCTGAAACCACCCTCGGAGGTGGTTTCAAATCTATCCGGACCTATGCGGTTTTGTGTTAGGATTCGTGTGGACGTCTGAAACGCTTGATGGCAGTGGCTCCCCACTTGCTGGGGGACGTCAGAGTTGCGTTGAATAGTTTATTTATTATTTTATTTGTATTCTTTTTGTAGCTTTAAATAAAGCCCCTTGATAAATGTAATTACTAACTGTACATTAAAAAGTATTTCTGCTCAATTTAAAAGGTTGAATCTCCTCGTGACTGAATGTTTGTATACAGCGCGCAGGCTTGATGCGCTCCACTTTTTTCTGTGGAGAACCAGCGCCTTGAATATTTACTACAGCGTTTCTACAGCTCGATGCGGTTTCGAAATGACTCCGTCTTTACGGAGTGCGCCTTACACCGGGATCCCACCGGACGCGTACGCGGCGCGGAACGGCTGCGTCCTCTGCCCTGCGTCCATTCCTACCGGGCGCGTAACGGCAGTGTAGCGCTGCCTTGCGAGCCAGCCGTATTCACGCGAGATCACGAGATCACGCGATAATCCTAAACCTAATGCACTCACCTTCCACTCCCAAAACTATTGCAATTAAATGCCACGCTTTGTCCTTTCTGACATTTTCCTTATAAAAAGGATGTTTTGGTACATAAATGACTTCATGTTGCTGAACTTCGACAATGAGTCTCTCGTCGTCCATGTTGCCGACCCTCTGAGACCCACCGGTCATGACGTAATAATGTTGATGTGAAGTTACATGAGCTGAGTATTGTGTTTTATTTTGAAAATTGACCGGATGCTCTATGGCTTTTACTTTTCACTTCCTGCCCGGCTCGACCTGCTCTGTCGAAATTGACGCGGTTTAGCAGCGGCTCGCGGCAAAAATAGAATAGGACGGAAAGATAGCGCCGCAGCGCGGCACGCCGCACCTGGGACGCTGCTGAAACGTTCCGCGGCGCGCCTGGTGGAAATGGTCTCATTGATTATAGTGGAAGCGATCAGCAGCGGTGACCGCGGCACAGCCGTCCCGCGGCGCGTACGCCTCCGGTGGAATCGAGCCTTTATAGTCTTTACGAGGTGCGCCTTATAGTGCGGAAAATACGCTAATTCACTGAGTTCACCAACTAATACCCCTCACTAGAAATGTTGTGTAAAATGATTTTCAAGCAGTCTTGCGGTATCAGCTTGGTAGATGGAACAGCGAGGTGTCCGATAGGCGGAGAACTAGATCAGCGGGAGTGGCCAGCGATCGTGGTGCATGGTGGGAGTTGTTGTCTTCAATCCAGAAGCGCCAAAAAGTCACTTTCTGCCTTTTCTCGGTCAAGACGGCACCAAATTAGATTTTTGTTTTATTATTCGACTACATATAGGACCCAATTTCAATACATATTCATGCCTCCACCGGTGAAATGCTCCTTTAAGGGCCATCCCAGGTTGTACCCCCATGGTGGAGGAGGAGCTAGCCCACAAGTTCTCCATAGTAAGGTCATGCTTTCATACTTTGTTGTCCGAACTTCGCTGTCTATACAAAAAGCGTCGGGCCATTAACAAGCCTGAGGAACACCTAAAATGGCGGCAGTTAGCGAAAATGAAAAGGCCTCCAATGGGATACTCATCATGGTTGTTGACTGTATTGTATTCTACCCGCTTATAGGGCGATTAGCCGATTCCGGGAATCATTCCGCTTATCGGAAACGGTCTGGGAAGGCTTATTTCTGCTAAACGCATCGCAGCCATCTGTAGAGGAAGATAATGGCACATTATCTTCGTGTGATAACGTGTGTGTGTGTGTGCATGTGTGTGTGTGTGTGTGTGTGTGTGTGTGTGTGTGTGTGTGTGTGTGTGTGTGTGTGTGTGTATGTGAGAATAGTATGTGTATTATTTATAAAATGTTACCAATCTTTGGCCACTTCAGCCTGAAGTTTAAAGCAGGCCTGTGTGAGTTTTTCCATGTTGGGATCGCTGGCGATCCCAACATGTGTGTAGCATGTGTGTACGTGCGTTTGTGTGTGTATCTGTGTGTGTGTCAACTGTCTAGCACATGTCATAAGACCACGCGTCTCCTCTTTGAGCCAGCTGGCCACGTCCAGGTTGCCTTGACGATGGACGTGATGAGTCATAGAGGTGGTTGTGGTACCTGAGGACTTTATCGTTGAAATATCACTCTGGAAGATGGTGTGACTTGTCCTGCAGGAATAAATACAGGAATAAACCAAAGGAGAGGGGAGAATAGGACAAGTGGAGTGGAGTCCTTCGGTTATGATTTGGGAATTCAGTGGATGAAAATAAATAAATAAATAATTTTTTTTCTCAAATAATGGCATGATGGGAAATCCTAACCATGTGTTGAGGCCTCTCTCTCTCTCTCTCTCCGTCTCTCTCTCTGTGAAGAGAACAAACGATATCCGGTTCCAATGAGCAAAAACTCCAATGAGCAAAAACCAAAGCAATGGAGGAAAACATCAGAGAGAAGAGCGAGGCGCCGCACTAGAGGTCCTGACCCAAGAGCCCATCCTGGCGGGCGGTCCGCCCCGAACACCACTGAGGAGCAGGCATGTGGACCCACACCTTGTGAGGCTGAATGACAGCTGGCCAACACAAGCCCGGACACACTCCTGCCCAGCGGCCCTGTGCGGTGACTGGGGCCCTATATATACACACCTCACACAGCAGCTCTGACGCCCCCGGCCCTGCCCCTCAAGGTACCTAATGCTGGGTACCCCATGGTGTTTTTTTCACAGGAGGATTGTATTGAGCAAGGCAGGGTTGCTTTAGGGTTTCGTAATGGTCATTAGGGTGTTGGGCTCCCAACAAAAAGGTACTGGGTTCGATCCCCAATGTCCATAGCCCCCTAACCCCCCAACCCCCATCTGGTCCTTAACCACCTGTGTCTGTGTTCACTGCAGGTCGCTTTGGACAGAACGTCTGTTCAAATAAATCCTCAATAGTAATTATTATTCAGTCATCTTTCTGTACAAAAAAACTAAAACCAAAGACCACAGACCAGAGACCAGAGACAAAGACCATAGACCAGAGACCAGACACCAGAGACCAGAGACCAAAGACCAAAAACCAAAGACCAGAGATCCGAGACCAAAGACCAGAGACCAGAGATCACAGACCAAAGACCAATGACACCAAAGATCAGAGTCCAGAGACCAAAGACCAAAGACCAGAGACCAGAAACCAAAGAGACCAAAGACCAGAGACCAAAGACGAAAGACGAAAGACACCAAAGACCAAAGACCAGAGACCCGAGACCAAAGACCAAAAGCCAGAGACCAGAGACCAAGAGATCAACTAGACAAAAGTATCCATTGTTCTCTACGGTGAATAAGGCCACGCCTTCCCGCCGGCATCCAACCAAAAACCAACCAATCACAGTGAAGGGAGTGGGACCATTAGCTGTGGTCGGACCCGGCCTGTGTCATGTTACCGCACGTGGGGGGGGGGGGGGGGGGGGGGGGGGGGGGCCGTTGCAACGGGCGTGGTCAGCCGCCGCTGGATTTGCATTCCCCCCCGACCCCGCCTATTGCCGCTTACGAGGTTGAATCAATGGCATCCAATTACATTTGTCTGTGGTTGTAAGGCATCGCCGTGGTTACCGGCCGAAAGACCAACACATGGATGGGATTAACCCCATGCGGCTAGTAAAGATGTCACACACACGCCATATGGAAAACACGTCGGAGAATGAGCCGGGAATATTGGGCAAACACACACAACACATTTGAATCCGAGCCACTCGGGGGCGAGTTTGAACGGCTCGCGAGGCTCAGAGAGGATCCCTACTCGGATGACCGGAGTGTGATCAGGGTCCGAAGGGGACTTTTACATTTACATTTAAATGTAGGGCATTTAGAAAGAGGCTTACAATAAGTACATTTGTCAGAAGAAGGAGAAACAACAATATATCTGTTGGTACAGTAAGGATGTTCATAGAAGGCCAAGGGCCAAGCACTAACAATCGCTAGGTTAACCCATTCCCCGTACACAAAAAAAATAGCTAGGATAAGATGCTACACACAACTTAGTACTATAACTAAGTATGACATACAATAAGGGCGTAATTAAGTGCCAGGATGTACAACGTACAATAAGTAGGAGGGGTGGGAGGAGGTGGCCATGCAGAGTCCAGGTGAACTCTGAAGAATCTGTGTCGGTTCAGACAATGTTAGATGCGCGGTCTGAACAGGCCTGATTTATACACACAGGTTGTGTATAAATCTGCTCCGTGGTGGTTGTCCTTCACATTAACTCCTCTCTATTTAACACCCTGTTGTTCATCTTCCATTTCCAAGGTCTCCCTCTCTGCCTCCCCCGCCTCTCCCACGTCTGCTCTGTCTCCCTCCCTCTCAGGACTTCTGCTATCTCTGTCTCTCTCTCTCTCTTCCCCTGTTTATCAGACTCACTCCCCATGTCCGTTTTGGTTCTCTCTCTCTCTCTCTCTCTCTCTCTCTCTCTCTCTCTCTCTCTCTCTCTCTCTCTCTCTCTCACTCTCACTCTCACTCTCTCTCTCTTTCTCTCTCTCGGCTAAAGGAGAGCTGTAGAATGACTCTATATGTGCTAATATGCATATCCAAGGCAAATTGTCAAAGACTAAATGCTAACATTGAACATGCTAACATTGAACGCTGTAACGTCAGTATTACGTATTCCGGGCCGATATTAAATATTCTTAGAGGCAGAACAAACAATGCCCACAATCTTTTTATTCATCCTTGTTTTCCTAAACAATTAATAAAATACAAATAGATAACTGACCGGACTTCAAGGGCCCAGAGAATCATTTAACTAATCTTTCCTTTGAGCCTCAGAGTGGTCTCTCGCTATTCATGTTTTCCTTTCATCCTGTCAGGATATAATGAGAACACTCCATGGATGATATTGATTAACCAATGAACAGCAGGTTAAGATACCGTTATATGCTGTTTAAGTAACGGGTGATTTGGAAGTATTTAGTTAAACACAATGACAAAGAAACTCCTTTATTCAATGATTTCCCCTAATTTTGAACGACACCCTACCACAGAGATGGAACCGTGCTTGTGCTATGTTTGTGTAGCAACCGTGGTCTTAGCCGGAAGGGGCAGATAGGATGCTAGCATCAGTGCAGGTCCTTAAGAAGTTAAACACTAATGACCCACGGAGGGAGTTGGTGTTGGTTGAATAGATGAGATATTTTCATTCCATTCATCATAAAACATTGACATTTGATACAAAATAAAGCTTTTGAAAATAACAAACAAACAAACAAAATCAAAAGAATAAGTCCTTTGTAGCTGGATTCCCCAGCTACAGTACTCCTTGGGAAAGGAGTTGTTCGGTCAAGGAATTTCTAGTTCAGGGGGGGATATCCGGATATGTGTGTTTCAGTTTCTCTTACTAGTACCCGGGTAGGTTATTGTGTATCTATTTGTTGTCTTATCTGTTATGAATGGATTTTCACAATCGTCCATGGCGGTGTTCACGGCTGGCCACGGCGTATCCAAACCATCCACAGTTCTATTGGCCAAAGCTTGCCGTCGTAGATTCAAACATCCTTCGATCAAACAAAAAAACCAACCGGAGATTCAAGTGAACAATATAATTCACGGTAGTTATCTTGTATTTTCAATGTTCAGGTCCTAATAAAACAACACCTTATTAATACCATGGAAATATTTATGACTGAACAAATCAAGGTGGTAATATTAATTGATGGCGTTTTATGCCGGGAGATTCTCTGTTGTGCTTAATACCTGCCATCTGTCCAGTGTTCCGTTTTTTTTTCAATATTCACTCGGTATCTCACTATGGGACACGCCCCTCGCGCTGTCCCCCAGAAGCAATTTTACACTACGCCAGTCGTGACTGGCCAACAGACGTGTCGTCTGCCTGCAGAGGAGGGACTCCCTCCTACTACATAAGTCCCGTCATTCTCAAGTCATCTCTTCAGTCTTTAACCTCTTCTCGCTCCTAGAAGCACCTCTCGGACAGAAGTTGTAGAAGGCCTAGCATACTGTTCCCAGAGCGAGCTAACCCCTCGGTCACCGAACGCTAGCCTACATCGCTACCTCTGACCTCTGTGAGGCTAAAAAGAGCTAGACTGTCACCAAACAGTAGCTGCTAGTATCCATACTAGCTGCTAGTACCTACACTAGCTGCGATCCCTGTGTCCAAGCTGACCTGTCGCCAAACAGCAGCTGGGCATAAGCAGACAGAGACCATGCAGTCTGAGGTTGAACCTACCCTAACCGAGGGCTCGGGGAAGCCTCCGACAAAGTTCTGCGTATGCGGGAACAAGATGTTGGGGGCGGATAGCCACACCGCCTGCATTCGCTGCCTTGGGCTGGAACATGCCAAGGCTGCCCTTGCATTCCCGGCCACCTGCGAGCATTGCGTGCGTTTTTCCAATAAAACCCACAAACGCCGGCTGAATAAGCAGGCGAAGCTCTTCGCAGATGATCCGGTAATGGGGGTAGCCGACCCACCACTACCGGAGCTAGCGGGAGGATCCCGGGGGCTCGCCGCCCCACTGGGCACCGGCTGGGGATCGGAGGTGGACCTCACCGACGCTTCCCAGCCGCTGGAGTTGACTCAGCCCGACGCTATCGAGGCTAGCCTGCTGGAAGGGCCTGACGAAGCCGAGGGCGGTTACTCCGAGTCGGGGGGGGAATCTATTAGCCTCGGCTCTGACGAGGACGAGGATGATGATTCTTTTCCCCCCCGCACCGCGTCGCCTATGGTGGTGGGCGGTGGGTGCACCGCCTCCCTGAACCCGGCCGTCAGCATGGACCTCCACGAGGCCTGCAAGAGGGCGGCTGCGCGGCTGAACATCGAGTGGCCGGAGCCCCCGGTGGAGACCGCCACAACTCGCTACGAGGGCAAGCGACTCCCGAAGGCGAAGACCTCAACCAGCCTGCTACTTCCGGCCTTACCCGAGTGCCTGGAAGAAGCGACCCGGTCTTGGATCAAGCCTCTCTCAGCCAAGATCCCTGTCCAGGGTGGATCGGGGTTGGATTGGGCCGGTATGGAGGAAAAGGGGTTCTCCCCCCTGCCTCCGGTTGAACCACTGCTGGCGTCGCACCTCCACCCCACGCAGAAGTCTGCCATGTCTTCGGCGAGCCCTACACTGCCGTCCAGAGCCGACTCCTTCCAGTCGTCGATGACCGAGAAGGGCTACAAGGCGATGGCCACACAACATAAAAAATGGAACAGAATGTAATAAGACGGTGCCTGGTGGGCGTGAGCGCCGGTGCGCAGCCCACCATGCCCGTTCGGCCCGGCAGGACCAGCGACGCTGGGACCGCTGTCTGGCCGGGCTCAACAGTGACGGGCATGTGGTGCGTCGGATTGGGTTATAAAAACTGTAACCGCCGGCTACAGGCTCCAATTTGCGTCCACTCCTCCCCGTTTCAACGGGATACTGCAGTTGCAGGCCCGTGGAGAGAAAGCTCATGTTTTACAGGAGGAAATCACCTCTCTAAAAAACAAAAGGGCAATTCGGGTAGTGCCACCGGAGGAAAACCAAAGCGGTTTTTACTCGAGGTACTTTCTAGTCCCGAAGAAGGGAGGGGGCCTCCGGCCGATATTCGATTTACACGCTCTGAACAATTACATGAGACAGTACAGTTTCAGGATGCTGACACACGCCGCTCTCATACGCTTCGTGCACCCGGGAGGCTGGTTCACAAGCATAGATCTGAGGGACGCTTATTTCCATATCCCCATTTATCCCCCTCACAGGAAATATCTCAGGTTCACCTTCCAGGGTGTAACGTACGAGTATTTGGTTCTCCCGTTCGGCCTTTCGTTAAGTCCACGGGTGTTTGTGAAATGCACGGAGGCTACTATCGCGCCCCTCAGGTTGAAAGGAATGCGTTTAGCAACATACATAGATGACTTCTAGCCACACAGTCGCCCAAGGAGGCTCAGGCGCAGACCAGTGTGCTCATATCGCACCTAATGTCCCTGGTTTCACAATTAACGTGCAAAAGAGTGTTTTGGTCCCTATTCAAAGCATAACGTTCATAGGCTTGTACCTCGATTCAGTGACGTTCAAAGCACGTCAATCCGCGGAGAGAGTGGAAGCCTTTCAGGCTTGTCTGGCAATTTTTCGCAGGGGGACGATGTTGAAGTTCAGAACGTGCCTCAGACTATTGGGTCTGATGGCATCGGCGCTGGTAGTAGTCCCACTTGGCCGCCTCCATATGAGGCTGGTTCAGCGATGGGTTGCATCACTCAGACCAGGGATGGGCAACTTTCATGATAAAGAGGGCCACATTTTTCATCATAACCATCGGAGGGCCACATGACTGCACACTTCAACTAAACGTGAGCTGAGAGAAGCTACACAATTTTGAATTTGGTAGATATGATTTCCTGTATTCTGGTGCATTTTGGGGATGGCCACTACCTAAAAAATCATCTAGAATCATAACCTATGTACGGTTTGTTAATTGAACCAACATACATTCATTTCATGTTTTCCATGCTCAAACAGCCACATGAATGGTCAGTATTTTTATCAGTGCAAAGGGCTCACATACATCATCATTCAATGAAGTCAAAAAACTGAAAAACAGTGGCCCAACATTAAGTGCAACAACTCAATGAACTCAAACCCAACAAGCAGTTGTAGTAGTTGTAGTGGCGACTTAAGTGGATAACTTTAATGACTGATATCGCTTCTAAGCAAACTAGACGCATGGGTTTGCCTTCGAATTCTATGAATTCTTCTCATCTTTCTTGACCGAGTTTTCTGTAACTCGATCAATTATTATTATTCTTTTTTATTTTTTTTTATTATTATGTGCGGGCCTGACTGAGTGAGGATGCGGGCCGCACTGAGTGAGGATGCGGGCCGCCAGTTGCCCATCCCTGACTCAGACTGAACCCGACGTGCCATGGCCATCGCCGGGTTTTGATCTCCAGGGCGTGCGTCTCGGCACTGCGCCCTTGGGGACGCGCGTCCTTTCTGACTACAGGCGTTACCATGGGAGCTGTCCTGGCGAGGAAAGTCCTTTCGACGGGCTGGCTGGGGAGCCGTATACGAGGGCAGAACAGTAAATGGCACGTGGAGCTCACATATGCAGTTTGTTCACCTAAACTGCTTGGAACTACAGGCGGTGTCACTGGCGCTGAAACATTTTCTTCCCTTTCTGAGAGGGCAACATGTTCTAGTCAGGACGGACAACACCACGGTGGTGGCGTATATAAACCGTCAGGGGGGGCTGCGCTCCCCTCAAATGTACACGTTGGCACACAGACTGACCATGTGGGGCAACGCCCACCTGTTGTCGCTGAGAGCAACACACGTGCCGGTCGCGCGGAACTGGGGAGCAGATTTAATGTCCAGGGGCGACCCTCGCTACAAGGATTGGAAACTCCACGTCGTGGTCGTGAACCAGATATGGGAGAGATACGGTCGAGCAGAGGTCGATCTCTTTGCATCAGAGGAGAACACTCAGTGCCCTCTGTTCTATTCCCTAACCGGTCGGAGCGCCCCGATGGGGCTGGATGCTTTGGCATACGAGTGGCCGCGCGTCCTCCTGTACGCTTTTCCCCCATTAGAACTGATCAATCCTACTCTCGCCAGGGTGCGAGAGAAGGGTCATGTGCTGATCCTTATAGCCCCCCGTTGGCCGGGGAAATATTGGTTGGCGGAAATAGTCCAGTTGCTGTGCAGCCAGCCTTGGCCTCTGCCTTTACGCAGGGATCTCCTGACGCAAGCGCATGGGGAAATCTTCCATCCTCATCCGGAGCGCATGGCTCTGTGGGCCTGGCCCGTGAAAGGATGAACCTAACGACGGCTGGACTCCACTGGAATGTCATTACGACTATCCAGGGCGCCAGGGCTTCCTCTACGCCAGGGATGGGCAACTGGCGGCCCGCGGCCGCATCCTCACTCAGTCAGGCCCGCACATAATAAAATAAATAAATAAATAAAATAAATAAATAAAAAGTCGAGTTACAGAAAACTCGGTCAAGAAAGATGAGAAGAATTCATAGAATTCGAAGGCAAACCCATGCGTCTAGTTTGCTTAGAAGCGATATCAGTCATTAAATAGTTTGTGATAGTTTGTGCGCGTGCGCGAAAGCTGCAGGCTGCCGGTTACGTTGCTCCAGCCTTTGAGTTCGCTTTTTTTAACTTTCTTAACTTTTAATACTTTTGTTCGTTCTAGTTTGTTTCACTTCTAACCCGGTGAAGTCCTACCCTCTCTAACGAGGCTGCTTTTGAGGGTTTTAGTGCTTTTTTAGTGATTGTTTTTTATGCCGCAGCAACAAGCTGCCTTTGTTTACTCCGGGGAACAGCTGTTTGCGCTAATGCCGACCGGCATAGTGGACAGACCAGCTGATATCCCACCTGAACTCTGGAGGAAAGCTCACCGGGGATGCAGAGGAGGGAAACAATGCCGTGGGATGAGAGGAGGGTCGAGACGGGAAGGGCTTATGGATAGGAGAAGATTTAAGCCGCGTCTCCCCTCGGTTGTTATGGGAAATGTGCGGTCTCTTAGCAACAAAATGGACGAGCTGACAGCGCTGGCGCGGAGTCACCGGGAGTACCGGGAGTGCAGCCTGATGTGTTTTACTGAGACATGGCTGCACAGGGACATTACGGACCATATAGTCTCTGTGGATGGCTTCCACACCATCCGAGCTGACCGGGATTGTATTGAGAGCGGTAAGCGGAAAGGAGGGGGGGTTGCCGTTTTTGTAAACAGCAGTTGGTGCAATCCTGGTCACATCACCATTAAAGAACAGCTCTGTAGCCCGGATGCTGAACTGCTCGCCGTTGGACTTCGTCCATACCATCTGCCTAGAGAGATCCCGCATGTTATCATTGTTGTACTGTACATCCCTCCCTCTGCAAACCCAACATCTGCCAGCAGCATCGTCCACACCACCATCTCCAAACTCCAGACTCAACACCCCAGTGCCCTCATCATCATTTCGGGAGACTTTAACCACGTCACCTTGGATAGAGTTCTGCCAACCTTCAAGCAATATGTGAGCTGTCCTACCAGAGAGGAGAGGACCCTGGACCTGATGTATGCTAACATTAAGGATGCATACATCTCCTCTTCTCTCCCCCCTCTGGGCAGGTCAGATCATAACCTGGTTCACCTCAAACCCTGCTATGTGCCGCTGGTGAAGAGGAAGCCTACGACCACAAGGACTGTGAGGAGGTGGTCGGGGGAGGCTTATGAGGCACTGCAGGGCTGCTTTGAGGTGACTGACTGGCCTGCACTCTGTGAGCCCCACGGGGAGGACATTGATGGGCTTACAGAGTGCATCACGGACTATATCAACTTCTGTGTGGACTGCAATGTCCCTGCTCGGACTGTTACCTGTTATGCCAACAATAAGCCGTGGATCACAAAGGACATTAAGGCCATCCTGAATGAAAAGAAGAGGACGTTCAGAGATGGCAACCGTGATGAGGTGAGGAGAGTACAGGTGGTACTCAAACTTGCAATCAAGGAGGCAAAAGGCAGATACAGGAGAAAGCTGGAGAATAAACTCCAGCAAAACAACATGAGGGATGTGTGGAGTGGTATGAGAAACATCACTGGGTTCCAGAAGACTGGTGGCATGGGGTTGGAGGGCTGTGTGGACCGGGCCAATGAACTGAACCTATTTTTCAATAGGTTTGATACAGCGGCCCCTCCCCCACAAGACTCTTCTGCTTGCTGCCAAACACCTACTGCCACTCCACCTCCCCCTACTCCTTCTCCTTACAGACCTCTTGTCTGCCCCTTGACACCTCAATTCACTCCTACCTACTCCACCCCTCCTCCCTGCTCTGCATCATGTCCTCTACAACCTGAGGACCTCACCCCTCCCCCAACTGTCACCTCTACAGTGTCCTTCACGCCTGACCTGGTGAGAAGACAGCTAACAAGACTCCACTCCGGCAAAGCTGCAGGGCCCGATGGTGTGTTGCCCAGGGTGCTTAAAGCCTGTGCCCATCAGCTGTGTGGAGTACTGAGTCTGGTCTTCAGCCTGAGCCTGCACCTCCAGAGGGTCCCCGTGCTGTGGAAGACGTCCTGCCTCGTTCCTGTACCTAAGAAGCCGCGTCCCAACGGCCCTCAGGACTACAGACCGGTGGCCCTGACGTCCTATGTCATGAAGACCCTGGAGAGGCTCATCCTGGAGCAGCTAAGGCCTATGGTCAGGCCCTTCACTGATCCACTACAGTTCGCCTACCAGCCCCGCCTGGGAGTTGAGGACGGCATCATCTACCTGCTGAACAGAGTCTACTCTCATCTGGACAAGCCGGCAAGCACTGTGAGAGTCATGTTCTTTGATTTCTCCAGTGCCTTCAACACCATCCGTCCGGCTCTACTGGGTGAGAAGATGACTGCGATGGAGGTGGAGGCCCCCATCGTGTCCTGGATTGTTGATTACCTGACGGGCAGACCACAGTACGTACGCCTACAGAACTGTGTGTCTGACAAGGTGGTCAGCAACACTGGGGCCCCACAGGGGACTGTCCTCTCTCCCTTCCTCTTCACCCTTTTCACCTCAGACTTTATCTATTGCACTGAGTCCTGCCACCTTCAGAAGTTTTCTGATGACTCAGCAATAGTTGGCTGCATTGCAAAGGGGGATGACCGTGAATACAGGACTGTTGTGGACAACTTTGTCACTTGGAGTGAGCTGAATCACCTGCAACTCAACGTGACAAAGACGAAGGAGCTCATTGTGGATCTGAGGAGGGAGAAAACAGCAGCTGTGACCCCTGTTTCCATACAGGGGGTCCCAGTGGACACTGTTGAGGAGTACAAGTACCTGGGGGTGTACTTTAATAACAAGTTGGACTGGTCTAGAAATGCAGAGGCTGTCTACAAAAAAGGCCAAAGCCGACTCTTTTGCCTCAGGAGGCTGAGGTCCTTTAACATCTGCCGGACGATGCTGAGGATGTTTTACGAGTCTGTTGTAGCCAGTGCAATCTTCTTCGCTGTCACATGCTGGGGCAGTGGGATGAGGGTTGCAGACACCAACAGACTTGAAAGACTGATTAGGAGGGCCGGTGATGTTGTGGGGGAGGAACTGGACACCCTGACGACCGTGGCAGAGAGGAGGATGCTGTCCAGGTTTCAGTCCATCTTGGACAATGTCTCACACCCTCTCTATGACACACTGGCCCTGCAGAGGAGCACCTTCAGCAGGAGATTCCTCTCACCCAGATGCACCACAGAGCGCCACAGGAAATCTTTCCTGCCTGTGGCCATAAAAATGTACAACGCCTCCCTTAGAATGTCAGATACCGTCCCTCTCTGTAATCTCTGACCTCAAACAAGGACTATAATTCTTGCACCTTTTGCACAATACTGTACAATTCTTTTTGTACAGTGCTGTCTTTTGTGTATGTATGCATGTATGTATGTATGTATGTATGTATGTATGTATGTATGTATGTATGTATGTATGTATGTATGTATGTATGTATATATATATGTATATATATGTGTATATGTATGTATGTGTATATGTATGTATGTATGTATGTATGTATACGTATATGTGTATATATGTATGTATATATATGTATATGTATATATATATATGTATGTGTATATATGGTGTTGTATATATATTTATATTGTCCTTAAATTTTTTATTTGTATATTTTTGTTTTTCTTAGGTTGTATCTTTTATCTTTTGTGTATGTATGTGTATTTATTTTATATGTATGTGTGTATATATATATATATATATATATATATGTGTGTGTGTATGTATATATATGGATATGGATATATATATATGTTATATTTTATATATATTTTTTTATTCTTAATATTTATTTATTTATTTGTGTATTTGTGTATGTATATCTGGAGTTCGTGACAAAAATAATTTCCCTCTGGGATTATTAAAGTATTTATCTATCTATCTATCTATCTATCTATCTATCTATCTATCTATCTATCTATCTATCTATCTATCTATCTATCTATCTATCTATCTATCTATCTATCTATCTATCTATCTATCTATCTATCTATCTATCTATCTATCTATCTATCTAAAGATATCCACTTAAGTCGCCACTACAACTACTACAACTGCTTGTTGGGTTTGAGTTCATTGAGTTGTTGCACTTAATGTTGGGCCACTGTTTTTCAGTTTTTTGACTTCATTGAATGAGGATGTATGTGAGCCCTTTGCACTGATAAAAATACTGACCATTCATGTGGCTGTTTGAGCATGGAAAACATGAAATGAATGTATGTTGGTTCAATTAACATACCGTACATAGGTTATGATTCTGGATGATTTTTTAGGTAGTGGCCATCCCCAAAATGCACCAGAATACAGGAAATCATATCTACCAAATTCAAAATTGTGTAGCTTCTCTCAGCTCACGTTTAGTTGAAGTGTGCAGTCATGTGGCCCTCCGATGGTTATGATGAAAAATGTGGCCCTCTTTATCATGAAAGTTGCCCATCCCTGCTCTACGCGTTACGCATATGACGGGAAATGGCGTGCGTTCGAGGATTGGTGCGCGAAAGCTGGGGAAATAGCTTTCCAGAGTCCCGTGCCTGTTATTCTGACATTTCTACAGGACTTGCTGGATAAAGGCCGGGCTTTCTCCCCTGTCAAAGTGTACTTGGCCGCTATATCGGCTTATCACATAGGTTTTGGGGACAAATCGGCAGGTCAGCACCCTATCGTTTGCACGCCGTCTTCGGCCGGTGTCGCGGAGCTTGGCTGCTCCGTGGGATTTATCTACGGTGCTTGATGCACTGTCACGCCCACCGTTTGAGCCCTTACAACAGGTAGAGCTTAAGACTCTCTCGTTTAAGACGGCTTTGTTGCTCACGTTGGCCTTGGCTAGACGCACTAGTGACATCCATGCGCTGGCAGTTAGCCCGACGTGCATGCAGTTTTTGCGGGGGAACTCAAAGGTTCTATTAAAGCCGAATCCAGCGTTTGTTCCCAAGGTATTCGACTCTGCGTTGTCATACCTCCCTATTGAGCTGTTGGCTTTCCATTCTCCTCCTTTCTCCTCCCAGGAGCAGGAGCGGCTGAATGCGCTCTGCCCGCTGCGGGCTTTACGCGTCTATGTTGATAGGACGGCTGGGTTCAGGAAATCGGAGCAGCTGTTTGTATCATGTGCTACGTCACACCTGGGGAAGCCTCTCTCGAAGTAGCGTTTATCACACTGGATTGTGGGGGCTATAGCCATGGCTTATAATAGCGTGGGTTTGGAACCCCCTATCGGCCTGCGCGCACATTCGACTCGCGGCATGTCCGCATCCTGGGCACTGTTCCAGGGGGTCTCAGTGGAAGAGATATGTGCGGCTGCCAGCTGGGCGACGCCTTACACTTTCGCTAGATTCTACAGGTTGGATGTTACTGCGCCTTATCTGTCTCACACAATCTTGAGCGTTGGATCGGTGAACATGCCTGTTTGATGGGTTTGCACTGGTACTTCTTTGGCAATACGGGAGTTACTATATCCCATAGCAAGATACCGAGCGAATATTGAAAGAAAACTTAAGGTTAAGAAATGAACCAAGGTTTTCTGATATATGAGTGAGGTATCTCACCAGACCACCCTCCTTGCCCGGAGCGAGGAAGATGTGTTTTGCCTATAGACTGAAGAGATGACGTGACGACGGGACTTATGTAGTAGGAGGGAGTCCCGCCTTTGTTGACCATGTGGGGCAACGCCCAGCTGTTGTCGCCAAGAGGAACACACGTGCCGGTCGCGCGGAACTGGGGAGCAGATTTAATGTCCAGGGGCGACCCTCGCTACAAGGATTTGCAGACGTCACGTCTGGCCAGGCAGACGTCACGTCTGTTGGCCAGTCACGACTGGCGTAGTGTAAAATTGCTTCTGGGGGACAGCGCGAGGGGCGTGTCCCATAGTGAGATACCTCACTCATATATCAGAAAACCTTGGTTAATTTCTTAACCTTAAGTTCAAGGTGACCCCCTGGAAACGGGGTGCTCACATGTAATTTCCTGTTACTGGAATTATGTTGAGTGCTCCCTACTGGAGAACTCATGCAATTGCATCTTTAAATGATAAAGGGTTTAGTAGCCCTACATTCCATATGGGTTACATTTGGTAGATACATTGCGTGAAAATGAGCGATAAAAGAAGACAGGAGAGCCTATCATATTCCAGAAGTGGCAGTGAGCAGTGGTAGTGAGCAGTGGCAGTGAGCAGAACAGTACATTAAGGTACAGTGTGTACAGTACACTACAGTGCAGTACAGTGCAATGCAATACAATACAGTACAGTACACTGAGTAGTGCAGTGCAGTGCAGTACAGTACAGTACAGTGAGCAGTGCAGTACAGTACAGTGCAGTGAGCAGAGAGCAGTGCAGTACTGTACAGTGAGCAGTGCAATGCAGTGCTGCAGTTAAATTCATAGGCCCAGGGGACACTCATTTTTTTTTATATCAGAGGTGGATGACATTCACAAGCCGATATTCG
>NC_082385.1:22643786-22671286 GCF_031168955.1 Gadus macrocephalus
ACACACACTCACGCACTCACAAACACCCACACCCACACCCACATATGCACACGCACACACACAATCACACAAACACACGGCAATGAAGAGAGAGAAAAGGGAGAAAGGTAAAGAGAGCCAAAAGAGTGAGAGATGGAGAGGGAAAGACGGAGAGAGAAAGGATGGAGAGAGGGGAAATAGGGTGATCGAGATAGATGGTGAGAGAGAGACGAGAGAGAGAGGGTGAGGAAAAGAGAGAGGGGAGAGGTGGAGATGGAGGAGAACACAAGGCTATTTTCTGCGATGGGGGGGGTCCATCCCTGCAGGAGAGGAGCTGATATCTCACTACAGTCTATTCTTGGAGCCCTCTCAAGAGCACACGCCAGAGATACACACACACATGAACACACACACAAATACACACACACCCACACACTTCCACTCCGCAAGCACATATAAACACACGCACACTCAACTGCAAACTCACATAAACACATATACCTGCAAAAACGCACACGCCTGCAAAATCAAACAAAAAGCGCTTCATAAATAAAAAAAGTAACTACGACATACATACACCTGCACTCAAACACACACACACACACACACACACACACACACACACACACACACACATACACCTGGACACACATACAAAGACACAAACTTGCAAACACACACACAGATACGCACACAGATAAACACAAAAACACAAACACACTTGCAAACACACAAACACACACCTGCAAACACACACACTTGCAAACACACATAGATACACGCACAAATATGCATGTTCGCACCCAGACATACACACACGCATATGCTTTTTTGTGCACCGAGACTTTTTTGGGAGAATTTCACACCCATGGAGAACACACGTGTCGTAGCGTGTGCGTGTGTGTGTGTGCGTACGTGTATGTATGTGTGTATGGGTATGTTCATGTGTGCATGTCAGTGTGTGTATGTGTGGATGTATATGTGAGTGCGTGGTTGAGTGTGATACGTGGGTAGGTGGGCTGGAGGTAAACAAGTCTTGCTGCATCCGGCACCAGGCCCTATCAGTCAGACACTCACAGTCACCTGTGTTACCTGCACAACAAACGAATGAGGTCGCCGCCGCCCGGTGTCCAATCAGGAGGCTCGTCTCACTGCCGGCGCTCTATAGAGCTTGTGAGCTCGCCCCTTCCGGTAGACCCCTCATGGGACCTCTGGGCAAGGAAATTTGAATGAGAGTCAACGGAAAGAAATGTATTATTTTCTGATCATTAAGTGCCTTGGATTACACATATGTTTCGTTTGGGTCCAAATAATGTTTTTTCACGCAAAGAGTTTGACCGTTTATTGTGCAATTGTTCAGTTAAAGGCTGTAGAGAAAACATGATGAGAAAGACTACACGTCTCGTATGTGACGTCACACTCCCTGCGACTGGCGTGGACAAGGCCGTCAATCTCCCCATAGGCATAACTGGAAATGCCCCGACTTAAGATCTTTTATTCTCCTCTTTCGATGCTGTTATCATCCCCTTGGAAAAAAGCAGCGAAGTGGGACAAGAAAATAATTACTTTCTCTCCTTTGAAACCTATCCTAACCTTGAAATCTAATTTTCCTAGCCCAGAGGTCCCATGGAGTCGCCCGGAAGGGGCAGACTTACGAGCTCTATTCCAGTCTCTCTTGTCTTTCTATTTGTGGCTGTGCCTCGTCCCCCCGGGGGGTCGTTTTCGTCCAGCGTGGATCCAGGCTGAGACGTGTTTACTACATGTCTTGTTCAGCACACATGCACGTAGATGCACGCATACACATACGCATACCCATACACACGTACATGCACACAGACACACATTGCTCTTTGCGGGGCTCTTGTTTGGGAGAATTATTGCTGCTGTTTTTGTGTAAGGCTCGCTGAAACGTATGGGCGGAGGGAATCCCGTCTGTAGCCCCCCGCGGTGTTACTCTAGATGCTCCTTCCTCTCCAGTTCCCCAGTCCAGTGCACCGCCGGCCACTCCAGGGTCAACATTTGCAATGGAAAGCAGCAAGTGTGTGGCCATGTGTGTGTAATAATAATAACAATAATGAGCCAGGTGTAGGCTTACCTGGATCAGTGTGTGTGGTGGCGCTACGCCTGGGTTAAATTAAAAGCCATTGCGGAGAAGGAGGGCGCTTGTGGGTTTTTTAAACATGGTGTGCGTGTGTGTGTGTGTGTGTGTGTGTGTGTGTGTGTGTGTGTGAGACACACACACACTCACTCACTTTCTCTCACTCTGAGAGTGAGAGTGAGTGAAAGCAGGAGAGTGTGAGAGAGAGGGAACATGCAAATGAAGAGACTTAACATAAGGAATGGATTGAGAAAAGGCACGAAGAGATTGGTGGAAATGCAGCAGGGGAAATACTGCACACACACACATACAAACCCACACAACCCACAGAGGTGGCACATCACCTGACAGACACGGGACACAGAAAAAGAGCGAAGGAGAGTTGCCTACTCACACATTCATAAAGGAAGTACCCCACACACACACACTGCACTATCCAAAGTGTTAAAAGCAGCCTAGCACCTTGTAGTCTCTCTCTCTCTCTCTCTCTCTCTCTCTCTCTCTCTCTCTCTCTCTCTCTCTCTCTCTCTCAACGCACTTAGCATACACTGAAGTAGCACACACTCACGTAGCATACACAAACATAGCATACACAAACACGTAGCATACACACACATAGCATACAGACACACATAGCACACACATGCATGTGCCCTGCATAACATAATGCAGGTTAAACATTCGGCCAGTAAATCTCATCGGACGTTGTCCTGAGCTGCCTTTTCACACACAGAGCATAAAACTGGAGAGCGTCTATGTCAGACGTGTCCTCAAGTCCTTAGTTTGGTTAAAGGGTAATAATTCCTGGATTTGGGATATGCTTTGTATGATAACGAGTTGAAACGTTAGTTTTGGAGCACAAAAAACGCATATAGACGCTTTCTTCAGTTGGCTGTTTTTAGCCGATTCTATCAAAACGCTATAAACTTGGAACGATGGGGGCAGTGGTTATGGTAAAAAACAATTTTTACGCTGGTAAAAACGCTATTTGAAACCACTTAAAAGGCTAAAAGTAGCCAGACACTTCTTTGGTAGTATAATAAGAGTCTTAACATATAAAACGAGGCATTGAGAACTTTGTAAGTGTACAGATTGTTTATTAAAAAGGACAATTATACAAACAATACCATCAGTAGATCACCCGTCGACGCCATTTTGTTTTAAGACTCGATAAGTAGATAAGCGAACACAGCGCTTGCGTGTTGCTGACGGATGTCACAATCTCTGTGTTCGTCAATCTACTGAAGAAAAGCGTCTATATGCGTTTTTTGTGCTCCAAAATGAACGTTTAAAAAACCCCACAAACGCTCGATCAAAGGCCCGGCCCGCCCCGGCTCAAGGATAGTGGTGGGAAATATCGGCGGGCCGGGTCGGGTCAATCAAAACCCTCATTGTTTAACATGAATTGGCTTAACAAATGACCACTGTAGCATATTTAAACACAATTCAAATTGCAGAGAATTATTTCCATTGGTCATACTGACCGGGGACATTTAGAATTTCCCGGTCAATGACCGGTAATAACCGGACAACGGAAACTAAACCGGCCTAGCTTTCACCGTCAACACCAAACCCCTTCTTCTTCGCACGGCTGTCAACATCCGGAACATTCGCTAGTTCGATTTTCTCAAACAGAAGTTTCAAAATAAGATCTAGTAAATACGGGTAGCATAGAACTAACGTTAGCCAAGTGGGGGCTCCATGATCTTCATGAACTTCACTATCTTGCTCGAGGAGTAATTACTCATGCATTGAATCATTAGCTTACACTAATGATTCAATGCAGTTTGAAATTTGTTTGAAATAACGAACCTCATCACCCAAATGACTCGATGAGGTAGTATTGGATGTCATGACACAGCTTCTTGGCACATACTGCCCACCGTAGTTTTTGAACAAGCGAGCACTATTAGTTTGAATGCAATATACAATTGTACCACTAGATGGGAGTCATTTTTACACAGTGTCCCTTTAGGGGCGGGACTCTCTAAATCGACGCCACTTCGCCCGGGGCGGGACTTTACGTCTACGTCACTCGCTATGGGTGTGCATGTGTGCGCGTAGCCGTTTGTCTCAGGGATCTGTGCACGAAGTCCCTTGCACTAACGGATTACGAGCGTCAGTGTCGTTCGCGATGGAGGGTGGGTGACATTCCTACAGTCTGTGATGATAGGCTATATTTCTACAAATGACTTACTATTACTAGCGATTAACATGACGAAACAACACGAACTAAGCTAACATTAGACTATAGCCATACCAGATTACGCCATACCAAGCAAACATCTTTCCCACTCCTGGCTAATAGTTTCAGCTTTTGTACTGTATATCAGAAATTATCACCCTGTACCACACTGCTGACTTGTTGATTTTGTGAGCACTCACGCAATTCTCTAGGTATCCTAAGTTTCCTACTGGAGTCATCAAAACTTTGGACTTTGTGTTATTGTAAGAAATATTGTGTTGCAAAAACACTTTGGGCCCTATCTTGCATCCAGCGCAAGTGACTTAGTCACTGGCGCATGTGTCGTTGCTAGCTTTCAACTGGCGCAGAGTGTTCTTTTCCCACCACCGCCACTCGCCGGTAAATTAGGGAATGATCTTGCGCCCCAAGGGGCGGTTCGGCAAAAGAAGGAGGCGTGTTCTGGCGCAAACGTTCCCTTGTGCTACTTTGCAGTTTCAGAAAACAAGTGCGCCACAAACCAGGAAATACCTGATTTAAAGACTGATTTAAAGATTGAAATACCTGATTGTTCAGATGCTATTTTAAGGGCGCATGCTAAATGTTGCTTGTGCACCTCGTGCATACACTTTGCTTCTCTCATCTACCTAGCCCACATTCTTGGTAAATTATTTGGGAATAATGAAAGTTACAGCGGCACTGCATTTCTATGCATCTGGGTCGTTCCAGCATCCCCTTAGTTCTATTGGACGCATTTCACAGTCGGCAATAAGTTCGGCTATACATGCAGTTACGTCAGGTCTAGTCCGACATGCTGGGGAATACATCAAATTCCCCGTTACACCTGACAGCCAGGAAAGAACAAAGCAGGAGTTTTGGACCAAGTATGGGTTCCCTGGCGTCCTTGGTGCTATAGACTGCACCCATGTGCAGCTACGTGCCCCATCAGTAAACGCACTCGTATACATAAACCGGAACGGAACTCATTCGATTAATATCCAAGTCATTTCCGATGCTAATTGTAGAATAAATCATGTCTTTGCTAATTACCCTGGCTCAAGCCATGACTCTTTCATATTGGCAAACTCGACCATTCCTGCCATATTCGAGGGGAATCCTCCCTTGGATGGGTGGCTGTTAGGGGACAACGGCTATCCGTTGAAGACATGGCTCATGACCCCATTTCTTATGCCAGCAACAGTGCGCGAAATTGTATTCAACAGGAAACACACACAAACACGCAGTGTAATGGAACGTACATTCGGAATACTGAAAATGCGCTTCAGGTGTTTGGATAGGTCAGGTGGTAATTTACAGCATGGTCCTCAAAAAGTCGCAGCATTCTTTGTGGCATGTTGTGTTTTACACAACATTGCCATGAATCATGGATGTGTCGATGACATTAATGAGGATAGATTAGAGGACTTAAGGAGAAGCGATGCTGAACTGCATGTGCCGATGCCATTACGGCCAAATGCCCCAGCAGCAGCACGGGAGAGGAGAGCTCATCTGTCAGAGGAGCTGCATCGTATATAGTGAGGTAAGCTAACTAATGACATCTCCGCTCTATTGTTTAGCTACATTGTACAATTATTACCATGCATTCATAACCTTGTGATTCAGAGAAAGTGAGCCCAAAACATCGGAAAGTATAGTATGTCCTTGAGACATTTTTTATTTAACTTGTCCAAATGTTCGTAGGCGTAAATGAAAAATAATAATACAAAACGAAAAATGAAAAGTTGCAAAGATTTGAAGGAGATTTAGCCGAAAAAAACATTATTTTCTCCCTCCTCTGGACATCATCTGTTGTGAACCTTTCTTGGCGTGCGCCTGGCAAATCCGCCATCATAATAGCAATCCGCCATGGAAAAAGCGCCGATCGCTCTTAAAGGGGATGCGAGAAAACGCTCTGATTGGTTCATTGCACGTTACGCCCAAACCACACCTACGGGTAATTAGGCTGCTTCAGACCAACCCTTTTGACACCTGCTCCGCGGCGCAAGTGTCATTTATCCGCCTGTAAAATAGCGATAGCGCCGTAGAACCGCCCACAAAGCTACTTGCGCTTCCCACTTGCGTTTCAGACCGTTAAAATAGGGCCCTTTGTGTCTTACCCTTACCGTTACCCTAACCTTAACCCCAGTAACATTTCTTCATCATAAACTACAAGTTACGCAAAATGGCATGCAAACATCCAGTCCAATATGAAAGAAAAAAGATAGCAACATTAAGGAATCGAACCCCTTATCCCCGCGTTAATGAGTTGTTCTCTGACCACAAACCCATCAGGTCTTAGTACATGTGATTCAAGAGTTAACCACTTGACAATCTTTAAACTTCGGTTGCCTAGAAATTGTAAAGACAGTGATGTGTGTACATTGTGCGCGCATCGGCCACTCGCGATTTGTGTGCAGTCCAAAATGAAAGAAAAAACCATGCATCACTAGGGAATCGAACCCCCAATCATCAGTCTTTAAACGTTGGTCGTTGGTAACTGTAAACAAAGAGATCGCATTTTGTTTAACTGCTAACTAACAAACGGGTTTATGCGTTCACTGAACAAAGATTATGGAAATTAAAGACCACTTTTCCATCAGAAAAATCATCAGAACCGTTATTACCAACCCATAGACACTAAAAGCCAAAACCTTTCTCACATGCACACCCATCACGAGTGACGGCTACGCGCACACTTGCACACGATAGCGAATGACGTAGGACGTAAAGTCCCGCCCCGGGCGAAGTGGCGTCGAGGCGTTCTTGTATGGAAAGCCAAGAAGGCCACTAACTGGCCCTAGAATGGCGCGGTAAAAGTGCAAAACCGCACGGAAACCGTACGGACTCCATACGGATTCCGTGCGGTTTGGCAGGAATTCCGTACGGATCCCGTACGGTTTTTGAATGACCAATAGCAGCGGCTATTAGTTATTCACTCCGGCTATTAGTTATTCACTCTGGCTATTAGGTATGCAGAACGAGCCCCTCCCTCTTCTTTGCTTGACCACTAAGTTTGAAGGCTGTCTAACCAATCAGTGAAGAGAAATACCAGACTAAAGTAACGCATTGTCGAGAGCTGCAGTGCCTCTGTCATGCCAAATTTGTACCGGGTGCCAAATTTGTACCGGGCACGTCATCAGCTGTCCGTTGCCAGGCAACGGACAGCTGATTACGTAAGGGTTGTCCGTTGCTGGGCAGGTTTCAAAAAACATTCGCGCTCATGTTGCCAAAGACGAAATAACATAATACAGTTAACGGATCGCTAGATAACACTTGTTTTTACATTATATTTGTATAGTATTTAATTGTTTAATCAAATTTAGCTAGTAAACTGAGTGTTTAAAGCGGGTTTCAAAAAACATTCGCGTTCATGTTGCCAAAGACGAAATAACATAATACAGAAAACGGATCGCTAGATAACACTTGTTTTTGCTTTATATTTGTCTCATCTCTCATCTCATTTTCGTCCGCTTATCCGGGGTCGGGTCGCGGGGGGAGCAGCTCAAGCAGGGGGCCCCAGACTTCCCTTTCCCGGGCCACATTGACCAACTCTGACGGGGGGATCCCGAGGCGTTCCCAGGCCAGTGTTGAGATATAATCTCTCCACCTAGTCCTGGGTCTTCCCCGAGGTCTCCTCCCCACTGGACGTGCCTGAAACACCTCCCAAGGAAGGCGCCCAGTGGGCATCCTTACCAGATGCCCGAACCACCTCAGCTGACTCCTTTCTAAGTAAAGGAGCAGCGGCTCTAATCCGAGTTCCTCACGGATGGCTGAGCTTCTCACCCTATCCCTAAGGGAGACGCCAGCCACCCTTCTGAGAAAACTCATCTCGGCCGCTTGTACCCGCGATCTCGTCCTTTCGGTCATCACCCAGCCCTCATGACCATAGGTGAGGATAGGAACGAAGATCGACCGGTAGATCGAGAGCTTTGCCTTGCGGCTCAGCTCTCTTTTCGTTACAACGGTGCGGTAAAGCGAACGCAATACCGCCCCCGCTGCTCCGATTCTCCGGCCAATCTCACGCTCCATAGTACCCTCACTTGGGCTAAGGACTCATTTCCTACCCGGAGTAAGCAATCCATCGGTTTCCTGCTAAGAGTCATGGCCTCAGATTTAGCGGTGCTGATCCTCATCCCAGCTGCTTCACACTCGGCCGCCAGCCGATCCAGTGAGTGCTGAAGGTCACAGGCCGATGATCCAATGAGGACCACATCATCTGCAAAAAGCAGTGACGAGATCCTCAGACTACCGAACTGCAACCCCTCCCCACCACGACTACGCCTCGATATCCTGTCCATGTATATCACAAACAGGATTGGTGACAAGGCGCAGCCCTGGCGGAGACCAGCACCCACTGAGAACGAAACTGACTGGCTGCCGAGGACGTGAACACAGCTCTCGCTTTGGGAGTACAGGGATTGGATAGCCCTGAGGATAGACCCCCTTACCCCATAATCCCGCAGCACCTCCCACAGTTTCTCCCGGGGGACCCGGTCATACGCCTTCTCCAGATCCACAAAACACATGTAGACCGGATGGGCATACTCCCAGGCCCCCTCCAGGATCCTTGCGAGAGTGAAGAGCTGGTCCGTAGTTCCACGTCCGGGGCGAAAACCGCATTGTTCCTCTTCAATCTGAGGTTCGACGATCGGCCGAACCCTCCTTTCCAGCACCTTGGAGTAGACTTTACCAGGGAGGCTGAGAAGTGTGATACCCCGGTAATTGGCACACACTCTCTGGTCCCCCCTTTTGAACAGGGGAACCACCACCCCGGTTTGCCACTCTTTTGGCACTGTACCCGACTCCCACGCGATGTTAAATAGGCGTGTCAACCATGACAGCCCCTCAACACCCAGAGCCTTTAGCATTTCTGGCTGGATCTCATCAATCCCTGGGGCTTTGCCACTGCGGAGATGTTTGACTACCTCAGTGACCTCCACCAGGGAAATTGACGACGAAACACCATCAACCTCGAGCTCTGCCTCCAACATAGAGGGCGTGTTATTCGGATTCAGGAGTTCCTCAAAGTGTTCCTTCCAACGTCCGACGACCTCCTCAGTTGAGGTCAACAGAGTCCCATCCTTACTGTACACAGCTTGGATGGTTCCCCGTTTCCCCCTCCTGAGGTGCCGGATATTCTTCCAGAAACACTTTGGTGCCGACCGAAAGTCCTTCGCCATGGCCTCTCCGAACTTCTCCCACACCCGCTGCTTAGCCTCCGACACGGCAGCAGCTGCAGCCCTTCGGGCCTGTCGGTACCCTGCAACCGAGTCAGGAGTCCTCCAGGATATCATATCCCGGAAGGCCTCCTTCTTCAATCGGACGGCTTCCCTGACCACCGGTGTCCACCACGGTGTCCGAGGGTTACCGCCCCTTGAGGAGCCTAAGACCCTGAGGCCACAGCTAGCCACCGCAGCTTCAGCAATGGAGGCTTTGAACACCGCCCACTCCGGCTCAATGCCCCCAACCTCCACAGGAATGCCAGAAAAACTCCGGAAAAAAAGCCGGAGGTGTGAGTTGAAGATACCTAGGACGGGGGCCTCCTCCAGACGTTCCCAGTTCACCCGCACTACTCGTTTGGGCTTACCAGGTCTATCCGGAAATTTCCCCCATTCCCTGATCCAACTCACAACCAGATGGTGGTCGGTTGACAGTTCCGCCCCTCTCTTTACCCGAGTGTCCAAAACATGCGGCCTCAGATCAGATGACACGATCACAAAATCAATCATTGATCTTCGGCCTAGGGTACTCTGGTACCAGGTACACTTATGAGCACCCTTATGCTAGAACATGGTGTTTGTTATGGATAATCCATGACTAGCACAGAAGTCCAATAACAAACGACCGCTCGGGTTCAGATCAGGGAGGCCGTTCCTCCCCACCACGCCTCTCCAGGTGTCTCCATCGTTGCCCACGTGGGCGTTGAAGTCACCCAGCAGAACTACGGAGTCCCCTACTGGAGCCCCATACAGGACTCCATTCAGGGTCTCCAAGAAGGCCGAGTACTCTGAGCTGCTGTTTGGTGCATACGCACAAACAACAGTCAGAGTTTTCCCTACAACCCTTAGGCGCAGGGAGGCGACCCTCTCGTCTACCGGGGTAAACTCCAACACCGCGGCGCTCAGCCGGGGATTTATGAGTATCCCCACACCCGCCCGGCGCCTCACGCCCTCGGCAACTCCGGAGAAGTATAGAGTCCAACCCTTATCCAGGAGTACGGTACCAGTGCGTGGAGGTAAGCCCCACCAGATCTAACTGATAGCGCTCCACCTCCCTCACAAGCTCCGGTTCCTTTCCCCACAGCGAGGTGACGTTCCACGTCCCCAGAGCCAGCTTCTGCCGCCCGGGTCTGGTCCGTCGAGACCCCTGACCTTCGCTGCCACCCATGTGGCTGCGCACCCGACCCCAACGGGTCTTCCCACAGGTGGTGGGCCCATGGGATGAAGAGAGGGGGGGTGCCACGTAGTTTGTTCGGGCTGTGCCCGACCGGGCTCCGTGGCAAACCCGGCCAACAGGCGCTCGCCATCGAGCCCTCCGTCTGGGCCTGGCTCCAGACGGGGGCCCCGGGCTTCCTCCGGGCCGGGTCACATCTCCTCTTCTTACGTTATTCATTGAGGATTTTTTAACCATTCTTAGTCTGGCCCCTCACCTGAGACCACTCTGCCATGAGAGACCCTACCAGGAGCACAAGGCTCCAGACAACACAGCCCTCAGGTTCACAGGGACACTCAAACCTCTCCACCACGATAAGGTGACGGTTCCAGTATTTCCATATTTGTATTGTATTTAATTGTTTAATCAAATTTAGCAAGTAAACTGAGTGTTTAATGCAGGTCAAGGACGAAATAGCACAATACAGACAACGGATCGCTAGATAGAACCAGGGGCGGACTGGGGGAAAAAAGTGGCCCGGGAGTTTCTGTCAGACCGGCCCACTCAATACACGGCGCGCGGCCCACTCAATACACGCCGCGTTGCCCACTCAATGGATCGCACGTATCGAAGTGGCCTTCTGGGAAAAATACCCATACACTTAACATTATTTTGGATGATTACAAAGAAATTACATCATATATGTATGTTTGTTTTTTAATAACATTTGGATCCACCAATTTGCCTGGATGGACACATGGAATAAAATGATTATTGGCTATTGTAACACTCCAAGGTAGGTATAGTTTGCTAGATGAATATGCTTAACTCTTGGCTAGTATCAGATGGTTATACAAGTATAACTACAAAGCCTTAAGGAATGAATGTCAGCAGAGAAAGACCACACAATAAAGAAACTGGAATCAGAGGGTAGAATTAGCATGAACAATATATTAGAAATGAACAGAACAGAACATACGATGGGGTGTGAACATCAGTGGTATCAGTAGTGTTGCATGCTGGGTGTGTGATTGTTTGTGTGTGTAGGGGTGCTGAAGGTGCATAACAAAACAGTAAGTTACATAACGACGTTCCCGAAATTCAGCCGTGGTGCAGAGTTATAGCCACTCCGAGCCAGTCGCACATTGAGCTTCCCCCAAATGCGCTGTTTTGGTGGCTGTAGCTATAATGCAAATGAGGAGGAGCGAGGCGGGTCAAGGAGGAGGGTGGGGGTGTGGCCCTGAGCAGCTTGCAGCCACGGTACCATTCGCTCTGTTTACAGTGGATGTATCGCAATGGCGAGGCTCACACAGCCTTTAGCCGTGTTCTGTAAATATTCTAGAACACACGGGAGTCCTGGAGCTCTATATCAAAATATTATCATATAGCCTACATAGATATCTATATCATATAATATTATAACGGCCAAAAGATGTGTGAGCCGATATTATGAATCTCAAACGACCGCGTTGGGTTCTCCGACGTTCCTGGTTCTTCAACGTCCTCATCAATGTGAAGTAGACTGAACCACGACAAGGAGGAGAAAGGGATCGTTGCCGGGCAGCGCTTAGGCACCTCCGCCTCCGGCGGTGGTCCCTCAGCGGGTCTCAAGCTGGAGACATTCGCCGCAAACAATCCCTGTCTCCTCATGGGTTGAGCGCATGCGTAGAACTGGGTGCCGCGTTGCGTGTATGTATGCAAATCCAAATTCTCTACCTCAATCCGCACAGCTGAGAACACTTCGGCTGTGTAAGAACCAATTTAGAGGTGTTTATTAATAAGGTGGAGATCTTTTCTTACTTTGGACTTCCGAAGTCTGTAAAACACATATTAGAAGACACTTAAAAAAAAATTGAAAAATAGTCACCATGAGTGTGAAGACCGATTGCGAGTAGCAGTATAAAAGTCAGTCAGTGCGATTGTGATTAGAGAGGTATAGCTCTTGGAGAAAATTACGCTTGTGCCACTGTGATAACCATTGTAGGGCTGATGCGATGATGGGCGTGGGCCGGTACATAGTAGTATTTTGGGCCATCGGCCCACCGGGGATGTCCCCGGTATTCCCGATGGCCAGTCCGCCCCTGGATAGAACTACGGTTTGCGAATGTTCGTGAACCTTTAATGTCATTCGACGCGATCGTCCGTTGCCGACGCGGTCATCTGTTGCCAGGCAGGTTGGGAATGGATTACGTATGGATGACGTGCCCGGTACAAATTTGGCATGACACCTCCATGTTTCACCGTAACATAAAGCTGTTGTCTTTACTAGTTTCACTACAATGTAATGACCACCACTAGCTAGTGGAAAATACATTTGTGTCTACAGTGATATATTTGTATATGTTAGGCTATATATTGAGATGGCAGTGTGCGAAATACCCGTCAATATTCGGGGATGGCCTCATCGCCAGATTGTTCTCGATATGCAGTAGCCAGCTAGGCCATAACATTACAATATTTCATGGCTGCAAGCAAGCCAAGACAATCAATCGATATCTATAGCCTACATGACAAAACACACACACACACACACACACACACACACACACACACACACACACACACACACACACACACACACACACACACACACACACACACACACACACACACACACACTTTTAACTAGAGCGGTAGCGATGCGTCGATGACGTCGACGTCAAAAATTCGTCGACGTCAAATTTCTCCGTCGACGATTTTCGACGGAGAAATGGACGAAAGTCACAATAAAGGAAAATGTCCGCGCACGAAATCATCAAAGGTATGAAAATACTTAAAGTTAAGTCCTAAACGGAAAGGTGTTGTGATTTGCACTCTTTGCCAAATGGAGTTGGCATATCACAAGAGCACGACAGCAATGTTGGAGCATCTCAAACGAGAAAGTATCTCGTGCGCATGAGAAAGTATCTCGTGCGCACGAGAAAGTATCTCATGACCATGGGGAAACATCGTGCGCATATCACTGGCAGTGTGTGTGTGTGTGTGTGTGTGTGTGTGTGTGTGTGTGTGTGTGTGTGTGTGTGTGTGTGTGTGTGTGTGTGTGTGTGTGTGTGTGTGTGTGTGTGTGTGTGTGTCGTCAGCGAGTAGGTGGACGAGCGAGGAGAGCGAGCGATAGCGTGCGTGTCAGTCTAGTGAAGTCATGAACGAGTCCGGTTGTGTGTAAGAATAAAATACCCAGCCTGTCAAGAATCGGTGGCCGCTTCATTCCATCATATTCCGACCTATAAGCAGACTCACTGTCGGTCAAAGTGAAGGGTCATGCCCCCGAGAGCGCATCGGACCTGGAGGGAACGTATCACCTGTGCTCCTCGGTCTGGGAGCCGACAGCAGGAAAGATGTAACTAACCATCTCGTAGTTGGAGGCGGAGCGCAAGAGAGTATGCGCACACATTTTTTTCATGTCCCTTTACGGGTTCCGTATTAAATAAAGTATATTATTAAAAAATGTTGGTATTTATTTGAGATACATTATGTTTTTTATTAATCGAGCAACAGATAAAAAAAAAAAACGTCCAATTGGTCATTAAGTCGACTAATCGATAAAATAATCGCCCGATTAATCGTTTGATAAATAATCGTTTACCCCCAGCCTTACTTTTAACACACTGGTAAAGCAATAGGAGCCTGCATTGGCTAAAGTTGTTGGGATGCACGTTATTTTATAACGGGGAGAGGCAAAGTTGTGCATTGCAATGCAAACAGGACAATAATTGGCACCATTCTTGCGCACTCAGAAGAACATGAACTGAATTAATGCCAGGTATATAGCATATGACCTCATCCCTAACTCTCCACCTCAAGCTGGTGTGTAGTGAGCGTTCTGGCGCCGATTGGCTGCCGTGCATCACCCAAGTGGGTGCTACATATTGGTGGTGGTTAGTGAGGTCCCCCCTTCACTTTAGGCGTCTTTGAGTGTTATTAATTATTATTATTATTATTATTCATGTTTAACCTCTGTTTTCCTTTTATTCCTAGTCTGTTTTACATAGTTTTGAATGATGACTATATGCTCTGTAAGGTGACCTTGGGTGTCTTGAAAGGCGCCTCTAAATTAAATGTATTATTATATCGGAGACGGGCACACAATCAGTGCATTTGCAAATGAGAGCCTGCAGTATGACCGATCTTGTGACATTATTTAACCATCCAGCTAATACGATCAGACAGATACATCAGTGATCACATAGGTCTATAAGCCCACAACAAGCCCAACATCACCACGGCCGGTGCGCTCTCTCTCGCACATTCACACAATCACTCCAACTTATCCAACTCCAAGGCAAGGCTGTTTCACCAAGACCACAAACAACCACAACTAACCAGCCTACATATCCACAACAATGCACAACAATCAGTTCTATACATTGCGTCTATCTTCTGTCTGACGCACATGGCTAATTTGCATACTTGCACAGGACTGTCGGCTCCGCTTGCAAAAAATAGAACGTATTTGTGAATAAATGCTTTGAATTCTGAATACTGGACTTGGTGAGCTTAAATAGGCTACATTTAAGTGACCTTTAGTGAGATGGCCTAAAACGGAATTGGCCTCCAAATGAATTATTCTAGGACATAGGCTTTCAGGATCAATTCAGAGGTTCAACTGTTCGGGATTAATTTTGCTTAGCCAGTGAAAGTGATCAGCTGTAGATTCCACACACTGTTAAAAATACTTCACTACAAGTAGGCTTTAAGTCCTCCAAATAATTCAGCAGAATTGCATTAGGCCTACTGCCATAAGCATAATAGGCAGCAGTCATTATGCGCTAAAATGGTCCCGGCCAGTGTTCTAAAATTGTCCCGGCCAGTGTTCTATAAATTATTGGAAGAGCCCCCCTGGATCGGCTGGGAAAGTCATAGTCACGCTGATTACAGGTGTTTTTAAAATGCGTATACGGCTCTCACATGACAGCCACGCAACGGACACATCATCTTACATAATTTGATGTATTGCTGTATAGTTAAACTAGCAAACCATCGCAAGGAAATGTAACAAAGCTGTAGCTGAAAGATTCATCCACAAACATCAGAATAGGAAAACACTGGCAGGGACCATTTTAGCACATATGACTACTACTGCTGCCTATGCTTGTGGCAGTAGGCCTAATGCAATTCAGAATTATTTGGAGGACATATAGCCTACTTGTAGTGAAGTATTTTTAACAGTTCTACAGCTGATCACTTTCACTGGCTAAGCAAAATGAATCCCGAACAGTTGAACCTCTGAAGTGATCCTGAAAGCCTATGTCCTAGAATAATTCATTTGTATTCCGTTTTCTCACTAAAGGTCACTTAAATGTAGCCTATTTAAGCACACCATGTCCAGTATTCAGAATTCAAAGCATTTATTCACAAATACGTTCTATTTTTTTGCCAAGCGGAGCCAACAGTCCTGCGCAAGTATGCAAATTAGCCATGTGCGCCAAACAGAAGATAGACGCAATGTATAGAACTGATTGTTGTGCATTGTTGTGGATATGTAGGCTGGTTAGTTGTGGTTGTTTGTGGTCTTAGTGAAACAGCCTTGCCTTGGAGTTGGAGAAATTGGAGTGATTGTGTGAATGTGCGAGAGAGAGCGCACCTGCCGTGGTGATGTTGGGCTTGTTGTGGGCTTATATGTGATCAATGATGTATCTGTCTGATCGTATTAGCTATAGATGGATGGTTAAATAATGTCACAAGATCGGTCATACTGCAGGCTCTCATTTGCAAATGCACTGATTGTGTGCCCGTCTCCGATATGCTATATACCTGGCATTTATTCAGTTCATGTTCTTCTGAGTGCGCAAGAATGGTGCCAATTATTGTCGTGTTTGTATTGTAATGCACAACTTTGCCTCTCCCTGTTATAAAATAACGTGCATCCCAACAACTTTAGCCAATGCAGGCTCCTATTGCTTTACCAGTGTGTTTAAAGTGTGTGCGTGTGTGTGTGTGCGTGTTGTCATGTAGGCCATAGATATAGATTGATTGTCTTGGCTGGCTTGCATCCATGAAATATTGTAATGTTATGGCCTAGCTGGCTACTGCATATCGAGAACAATCTGGGGATGAGGACATCCCCGAATATTGACGGGTATTTCGCACACTGCCATCTCAATATATAGCCTAACATATACAAATATATCACTGTAGACACAAATGTATTTTCCACTAGCTAGTGGTGGTCATTACATTGTAGTGAAACTAGTAAAGACAACACAGCTTTATGTTACGGCGAAACATGGAGGCACTGCAGCTCTCGACAATGCGTTACTTTAGTCTGGTATTTCTCTTCACTGATTGGTTAGACAGCCTTCAAACTTAGTGGTCAGGCAAAGAAGAGGGAGGGGCTCGTTCTGCATACCTAATAGCCGGAGTGAATAACTAATAGCCGGAGTGAATAACTAATAGCCGCGGCTATTAGTCATTCAAAACCGTATGGAATCCGTACGGAATTCCTACCAAACCGCACGGAATCCGTGCGGTTTTGCACTTTTACCGCGCCATTCTAGGGCCGGATTGTGGCCTTCTTGGCTTTCCATATCCGTGCGGTTTGGCAAGAATTCCGTACGGTTTTGAATGACTAATATCCGCGGCTATTAGTCATTCACTCCGGCTATTAGTTATTCACTCCGGCTATTAGGTATGCAGAACAAGCCCCTCCCTCTTCTTTGGTTGACCACTAAGTTTGAAGGCTGTCTAACCAATCAGTGAAGAGAAATACCAGACTAAAGTAACGCATTGTCGAGACTAGAGCTGCAGTGCCTCTGTCACACCAAATTTGTACCGGCTGCCAAATTTGTACCAGGTACGTAATCAGTTGTCCGTTGCCAGGCAACGAACAACAGATTACGTAAGGGGTTGTCCGTTGCCAGGCGGGTTTCAGAAAACATTCCCGCTCATGTTGCCAAAGACGAAATAACATAATACACACTTGTTTTTACTTTATATTTGTATTGTACGTAATTGTTTAATCGAATTTAGCTAGTAAACTGAGTGTATAAAGCAGGTTTCGAAAAACATTCGTGCTCATGTTGCCAAAGACGAAATAACATTAAACAGATAACCGATCGCTAGATAACACTTGTTTTTACTCTATATTTGTGTTGCATTTAATTGTTTAATCAAATTAGTAAAATAAGTGTTATCTGTCTTGTCGCGCTCAATGAACAAGTTCGCGAATGTTCTTTTCCTTCCTACGTCATTCGACGCGATCGTCCGCGATCGTCTGTTGCCAGGCAGGTTTGGAATGGATTACGTAAGGATGACGTACCCGGTACAAATTTGGCACCCGGTACAAATTTGGTGTGACACCTCCATGTTTCGCCGTAACATAAAGCCCTACTAGCTAGTGGAAAATAAATTTGTGTCTAGTACAGTGATGTATTTGTATATGTTAGGCTATATATTGAGATGGCAGTGTGAGAAATACCCGTCAATATTCGGGGATGCCCTCATCCCCAGATTGTTCTCGATATGCAGTAGCCAGCTAGGCCATAACATTACAATATTTCATGGATGCAAGCAAGCCAAGACAATCGATCTATATCTATGGCCTACATGACAACACATACACACGCACACACACACACACACACACACACACACACACACACACACACACACACACACACACACACACACAAACACACACACACACACACGCACACACTTTAAACACACTGGTAAAGCAATAGGAGCCTGCATTGGCTAAAGTTGTTGGGATGCACGTTATTTTATAACAGGGAGAGACAAAGTTGTGCATTACAATACAAACACGACAATAATTGGCACCATTCTTGAGCACTCAGAAGAACATGAACTGAATAAATACCAGGTATATAGCATATCGGAGACGGGCACACAATCAGTGCTTGCAAATGAGAGCCTGCAGTATGACCGATCTTGTGACATTATTTAACCATCCAGCTAATACGATCAGACAGATACATCAGTGATCACATAGGTCTATAAGCCCACAACAAGCCCAACATCACCACGGCAGGTGCGCTCTCTCTCGCACATTCACACAATCACTCCAACTTATCCAACTCCAGGGCAAGGCTGTTTCACCAAGACCACAAACAACCACAACTAACCAGCCTACATATCCACAACAATGCACAACAATCAGTTCTATACATTGCGTCTATCTTCTGTTTGACGCACATGGCTAATTTGCCATGCAGCCTGCAGTATGACCGACAGGTGCGCAGGAAGGTATTTTGAGTGGGGGTGCTGCGGTACTGTCTATAATATAAGATACAGTATTTACATGGGGGGAAAATATGCTTATATATACACAATATATAGGCTACGTGTTGCATATGGAAAATAAAAACTTGGACATAAACTTGAACACTCTCGGTCTCTCGCTCACTAGCGCTCGCTCACACACACAAAAAAATCGAATTGGCCTATATATCGGTTTTTCCACGACATCCGATCGCCGAATATGTCATTAACACAGAGTATTAAATACGTCTATGTTAAGTATTCTGACTTGTCTCTCGCCTCGGAAACAATTTCTCGTAGAACAGCGTGAGCGAAGATTTCCAGGATCTCGTTCTGAATGCTGTCAGACATCCAGTTGTCTCTTCGCTGTAGCCACTCGCGGGCTTTTGGCATTGCATATGTCCGCTCCATCATAAGATTCCAGAGCACCCCATCTCGGTTGTTATGGCCTCTTAACGGGAGTCCTTCACGGCCGAGGAATTTGATCGACCTGAATAACAGTTCTAAGACTGTTCTGGCAGTGTGTTGGTCTTTTTCCACTATTTCTGAGAGGAGAGCATTAATTGGGATATTGTTGAGCGAAGCAATCATTCTAACAGACTCAGTGTGTATATCAGACAACTCGTGCTGGCTAAATTTTGTGGTGGCTTTACGCCAGTTACAAAAGCCTCCTACTGCGAATGCTTGTGTCTTTCTATCAGTGTGTCTTAACCCCTTCTCTAGGGCTTTGCAGCAGGTGAAGCAAAGAACGGCGTCTTTCTCACTAATATAATGCAACCATTTCCACTTGCCAAACCAGCTTTTCTGAAATGACCGCTCGAAGGTCTCGGTTCCAATTCTCCTCCCAGGAAAGTGTATGTCTGGACGACACGGCTCCTCAAATCCATTGACGCTAGCTGTAGCAGATGGCTGCGGCTCCTTGTCAGTGTTGGCTCGCTCGTGTTTGTCAGTAGCATTGTTAGCCGCTGAAACGTTTGCTGCTTTCTCTTCAGTGTGGTGGTCGTTGACTGAGGGCAAAGTAGATGAAGGTGCTGCACCATCTCCATCTTCTAAAACTAGCTCGTTTTTTGTCCTCGGTATTTTCGCATTTTTGCCGAAAAAATCTAAAATTCTCTTTTGCGCCATTCTGTTCGTTCACGTTCTTCTTTATTCTTTAACAACTTCCGCAAACCCTGTGAACCCGCGAACCCCATATAGCAAAATCTCCATGCATGCCTGTTATAGCTAAAAACTAGCAAACACATTTTTCCCACGTCTATTTTCGTCCCCAAAAGCCTAATTATTTGTTATATCGTTTTAATATATATATATTTAATATATAAAAATTAAGAACTTTTTTTTTCTTTTTTTTTCCTGCAGCTAGGGGGTGCTGCAGCACCCTCAGCACCCCCCTTCCCGCGCCACTGATGACCGATCTTGTGACATTATTTAACCATCCATCTATAGCTAATACGATCAGACAGATACATCATTGATCACATATAAGCCCACAACAAGCCCAACATCACCACGGCCAACACATTCTCACTCCGAGCGCGTCGATTTCTGACGAACGGTCAGTGACTTTGGCTTCAGTTTCTGACGCAAAAGGGTACCCTTGCGCTTCTTTTTTCGACGCATGGGGTTTTCAACTCCTTACAATGTAACAACTTCACGGGGGAGCCGGTGGTTGCACATAGAGACGCTATGGGCATTCATCCCATTGGCTAACGGAGGACCTTGCGCTTCTTTTTTCGACGCAGGGGGTTTTCCACTCATTACAATGTAATCCCTCCACGGCAATATATTAAGCTATGAGCATTCATCCCATTGGCGAACGGAAGAGCCAATGGCTGCACATAGAGACGCTATGAGCATTCATCCCATTGGCTAACGCAGGACCATGTGCTTCTTTTTTCGACGCAGGGGGTTTTCCACTCATTGCAATGTAATCCCTCCATGGCAATGTATGAAGCTATGAGCATTCATTCATCCCATTGGCTAACGGAAGACCTGATGTCTGCACATTAACGGCGATTTTACAGTGAAATCTGTGACATTCCTCAACACAACTACACCAACGTGTCCTTGTTAATTACAAAACATGTATGGGTTAAGTTTATGGGCATCAGTTGTCCTGTTTTGTGCTTTGATTGAGAGAAACAATCGTTTTTTTGATCAGTGCTGGGTAGCTGAGGTCGTTGCTATAGAGACCAAGACAGACAGAGCAACCCTTTCTCATCAAAATTACGTTCCCAGAGAACTATTCTGCATTCTCAATTACGTTTGTCTAGAAAACGTATTTCGTCCGTGATTACGTTTTATTGAACATATTGTAGTGCCGGAGAAAAAGGAGGACGTAGGCAATTTAATTATAACCGTTTAATCCAATAAAACAGATCAGAACAATCAGTCACAGTGCATGGTTAGATCTCGCGTGCAACCGCCTAACGCGTCCCCCTAGCCCCCGTGACTCCTGACCAGTTCCCTCCCACTCGATCAGTAAGAGGGGAACACGAAACCATAATGTAGTCACTACAATATCGTAAATACGAATTCGTTCTCAGCCCATTTTTGCCATTTATTTACCGTATTACTATAGCAGAATAAAGAATAAATTCATGCATTATCATTCAACTTGAACATGTGTTTTTACAGTATAGAGTGGTGGAGGGATGACGTGTGTTGGCCAACCCGGAAGTGAGCGTCGCCCTCGGTTCCGTTCCCTTGACAAAAAGCCAACGGGTTTTTCCATTGGATTTTGGATTATTGCAGAAAAATGTGCATCTTTGAAGCTATTTATTTTCAGCTCCTCAAAAACTGAAAATAAATAAATGAATAAAAATAACTGTGCTTCAAAGAACGAAATGTAAACTAATGCATTCTGAATGGGAGTGTTTCTCCGATTTTTCCATGCTACACAGAACGAATTGTAAACCCATGCAAATAAAGACTTCATGGTCCTAATAATTTAAACATCATTAATCTCATGATTAATCTCCTGAGTGTGTAGGGTGGTATTCTATTTTTTTCAACGGGGCTGCATCCAGTCACTTGACCGTCATGGTTGCTATGGTGGTTGCTATCGACCACCCCCTCTAATCCTTAAACCACGCGGCAAAGGAGCTGCTGTCACACTAAATTTGTACCGGCTGCCAAATTTTTACCGGGCGCGTCATCCATACGTAATCCATTCCAAACCTGCCTGTAAGCAGATGATCGCGTCGTCCGTTGCCGGGCAGGTTTCAAAAAACATTCACGCTCATGTTGCCAAAGACTAAATAACATAATACAGTTGACGGATCGCTAGATAACACTTGTTTTGACTTTATATTTGTATTGTATTTAATTGTTTGATCAAATTTAGCTAGTAAACTGAGTTTTTAAAGCGGGTTTCAAAAAACATTCGCGCTCATGTTGCAAAAGACGAAATAACATAATACAGAAAAAGGATCAAAACACTTGTTTTTACTTTATATTTGTATTGTATTTAATTGTTTAATCAAATTTAGCAAGTAAACTGAGTGTTTAAAGCAGGTCAAGGACGAAATAGCACAATACAGATAACGGATCGCTAGATAGAAGGTTTGCGAATGTTCGTGAACCTTTCACGTCATTCGACGCGATCGTCCGTTGCCAGGCAACAGACGAAGCGATCATCTGTTGCCAGGCAGATTTGGAGTGGATTACGTATGGATGACGCGCCCGGCACAAATTTGGCTGCCGGTACAAATTTAGTGTGACACTGCCGTCAATTGTGTTGTTTTTGTCGTAAACTAGGGTCTGATGGTAAAAAAATATACAGATATTCCAAGGTATCCTTAAAGGCAGCTTGGATGTTGTTATTATCTGCAGTTTAGACTTCTTCTATAACCTATTTTTGAAAGCAAAACACCAAGCTCATTAATTTAACGAGGCAGGGTTATTTGAAACAATTTATTAAATAAATATTTGTGAGAGGACATTCTCACTACTGTCCACAAGCATTCCCCCCATATTGAACGAGATTTCAACATGGAACAGCTGCCTGAAACGATGGTCACGTCACTCTCGGTGACGGTGTCGACAACAATGAACACACGAACAATGAACATGTTAATAGAACAACACACAACCACATAACATCCCAAACCCATTAACCCCACTTAATCCTAACAACAAAACAAGTTAACAAAAGCCCCTTTTGTCAACTGACAACCCCAATTCCCAGAATCCCCCGCGGCTGCGGAACACGGCGTAGCCTATGTTAATCTTTATTATCTGAATGGGAAATGCAATATTTTAGGACAGATACACCATTAAAAGCGTTTCTAATGATATTTATAGCGAGAAATTTACATTTTCCTTACATAATCTTCAGTCAGTGAACGTGTATGATCTTTATTAATCTTTATTATCTGAATGGGAAATGCAATATTTTAGGACCGATTCACCGTTAAACGTGTTTCTAATAACATTTCTAGCGAGAAATATACTTTTTACTTGCATTATCTTCAGTCAGTGATTGTGCCTGATCTTTAGTTTTATAGTTATTAGGATTTGATCGGCTCGCTCGCATGTTTCAACGACGTCAGGTTGTTAGGGACGCTGCTTTCGCTAAACTAGCAGCTCACGTGTTTCCTGCGTTTGTGTTATTAAACTTACTTCATGTTACTTTATGTAACTTTTAATGATATCATCTTGTTAGAAACACGTATATCTGAGAGCCAACCCAGTCGCCAAAAGCATACGTTGACAGTGTACGTTTCGTGAACACTTGATTACGTCGCATTTCAACATTAAATAGCGTGTTATACACACACACACACACGCACGCGCACGCACGCACACACACACACGCACACACACACACAGACACACAGACACACACACGCACACGGTGCATTTCGCTGCTAAAACAACAACAAAAAAATATTCCCTCAAATATTATTACTTTCAAAACGTTGGCCAAAATGGCCAATAATAACATTTTTATTTGGGATGCTTCTAGGACATTTTGGGTGGATTTTGAACGGAATGTGGGCAGCACGTTTTTTGCAGGACCTGGCAAACCTGCGCTCTTGCCCGAGATCTGGATCCACCACCCCCCCCCCCCCCCCCCCCACCCTAAATAAATACTATGGCAGAATAAATTCATGCATTATCATTAAACTTGAACATTTGTTTTTACAGTAGAGTGGTGGAGGGATGACGTATGTTGGCCAACCCGGAAGTTAGCGTCGCCCTGGGTTCCCAACGGGTTTTTCCATTGGATTTTGGATTATTGCAGAAAAATTTGCATCATTGAAGCACCTCCTCAAAAACTGAAAATAAAAAAATAAATAAAAAGAACCGTGCTCCAAAGAACGAAATGTAAACCAATGCATTCTGAATGGGAGTGTTTCTCTGATTTTTCCATGCTACACAGAACGAAATGTAAACCCATGCAAATAAAGACTTCATGGTCATAATAATTTAAATATCATTAATCTCCTGAGTGTGTTGGGTGGTATTCTATTTTTTTCAACGGGGCTGCATCCAGTCACTTGACCGTCATGGTTGCTATGGTGGATGCTATCGACTGCCCCCTCTAATCCTTACATGGCTCTAAAAACCACGCGGCAAAGGAGCTGCCGTCAATTGTGCTGTTTTTGTCGTAAACTGGGGTCCGACGGTTAAAAAATAGACAGATATTCCGAGGTATCCTTAAAAGGCAGCTTGGATGTTTTTATTTTCTGCAGTTTAGACTTCTTCTATAACCTATTTTTGAAAGCAAAACACCAAGTTCATTGATTTAACGAGGCAGGGTTATTTGAAACAATTTATTAAATAAATATTTGTGAGAGGTCATTCCTTCTCCTGAGTTTGCTTCCTATTTATGTCTAGTGTACACCCCTACTGTCCAAAAGCATCCCCCCCCCCCCCCTCCCCATATGGATTTGGAGAGTTGTTGCCACGTCCCAGTGGTGAAAGTATCATATAATATGAAAGAGGGCATTCAATTATACCACCATGATCAATTAGGAGGCCGAAGCCCTAAAGGAAGTGATGCAATAGGTGACTGAGGCGAGAACATTTAAGTAAACTGTACCTTGGGGTCTCTTATATGTCAAAGGGGGTTTCAAAGGATGCATACGCTTCAACCTGTGGCTCCAGCCCTACAGGAAATGACTCAGCAAGTGCTCCATCTCGTTGCACCTGCACCCAGCGGCTCGCTTGCAAGATTTTGGCCTGAAGTTCTTCCCAGACCTACACCCTAGCCATCCAACCTGCATATCTGGGAATCAGGCCTCTCTTTAATAATGACAAAAAGTTATGAGAGAAATACACATTAACTTTTGTCGCATAATAATACATTTAATTATTTATTTTTTTAAGCGTTATAAGCGGCGTGGTTCCGTCTCCTTTTAACCTTTTGACCCCAGACTTCTGGGGGAATCGCTGAATCAATTCATTAGTCAATCAGAAGCATGTAAATATCTTCCCGGTGGCGTAAGAGGGCGAACAAGGTGTCCATCAACATCTACGCTTCCAGGCAATTGCAACGGTGACACACATAAGCATATTCAAACATGTTTAATGGTAGTAATTAGCTGTCGAAATTGGAGGCCTTAATCAATAATGAGCAGCTATTGATTTGCTTCCCGATAGAAATTTGTGACAAATGACATGTTATTTAGCATCTACACGTTGAGCTGAGTCCAATGACACCAAGCATGACACTCTAGCAAATGGTAACATGTAATTTACATGGTACACCTAGGTCTAGGACATGATCTCGGTGTAGCAAGAGGGCGAGCTTGATCTCATTGGACTCAGCTTAATGTGTAGATGCTAATTAACAAGTAATTTCTCAAAAATCTCCATCGGGAAGCAAATTTATAGCTGGTCATTATTGATAAAGGCCTCCAAAATCGACAGCTAATTACTACCCCGAAACATATTCAAATATGGCACTGTTGCAATCGCCTCGAAACGTAGATGTCAAAGGACACCTTGTTTGCCCCGTTACGCCACCAGGAAGATATTTTCATACTTCCAATGGATTGATTCATATTTTAAGGTTCTCGGAGTGAGACTATAAGCGGCTGCAGCAGAAGTGTTGAGACGAAAGATGATATCAAGACATTTATAGAATATTTCCATTATGATTCTTCGTCATAACATCCGACCAAACATCCTTTACATTCACCGAGCGAAGATTATGAAAGTCCAGGCCCCCCCTTCCTGCACCCGGGGTCCGACTGGGCCAAGTTTCGGGCAGGAAGGGCCCCCCCTTCCTGCCCTCGGGGTCTGACCGGGCCAAGTTTCGGTGCGGGGGTCCCAGTTAGGCCCTAGAATATGGTATTCAAATTTCAGGTCGGTAGGACCTTCCTATCTCAAAAACAGTTTTTCCACCACATTCTGAGGTGAACACTTCAGGCAACACTTCTGAGGGGCTTTGTCCAAATGACAGTCCATTTGGGAAAACTTTTTTTCTCTATGGGCTAGAACTACAAATCTTGGATATGTCGTTCTCGGGGCCCCGGGAAATGTGTGTAAACATTTTAGCATCCCTAGCTATCTCGAAAAGGCCGGAAAAGGGGCGTGACCTCCAACAGTACAGTCAATGTACATAAGACAGAGGTTCGTTTCTAGGCCCCATTTTTTGCGGGATGGAGGTGTACATTTGTGGCTTAATGTGTGTAGACACAGCTGGCCTGTGGCCACGTCTTTGAAGTCTGGGGTCAAAAGGAGCCGGCACCACGCCGCTTATGAGATAACAAAAAGTGAATGTGTATTTCTCTCATAACATTTTGTCATTATTGAAGAGAGGCCTGATTCTCAGATATGCATGTTGGACTGTTAGGGTGTAGGTCTGGGAAGAACTTCAGGCCAAAATCTTGCAAGCGAGCCGCTGGGTGAGGTGCAACGAGATGGAGCACTTGCTGAGTCATTTCCTGTAGGGCTGGGGCCACAGGTTGAAGCGTATGCGTCCTTTGAAACCCCCTTTGATATATAAGAGACCCCAAGGTACATTTTACTTAAATGTTCTCGCCTCAGTCACCTATTGCATCACTTCCTTTAGGGCTTCGGCCTCCTAATTGATCATTGTAGTATAATTGAATGCCCTCTTTCATATTATATGATACTTCCACCACTGGGACGTGGCAACAACTCTCCAAATCCATATGGGGAGGGGGGGGGGGGATGCTTTTGGACAGGGGTGTACACTAGACACAAATAGGAAGCAAACTCAGGAGAAGGAATGACCTCTCACAAATATTTATTTAATAAATTGTTTCAAATAACCCTGCCTCGTTAAATCAATGAACTTGGTGTTTTGCTTTAAAAAAATAGGTTATAGAAGAAGTCTAAACTGCAGAAAGTAAAAACATCCCAGCTGCCTTTTAAGGATACCTCGGAATATCTGTCTATTTTTTAACCGTCGGACCCCAGTTTAAGACAAAAACAACACAATTGACGGCAGCTCCTTTGCCGCATGGTTTTTAGAGCCATGTAAGGATTAGAGGGGGCGGTCGATAGCAACCACCATAGCAACCATGACGGTCAAGTGACTGGATGCAGCCCCGTTGAAAAAAATAGAATACCACCCAACACACTCAGGAGATTAATGATATTTAAATTATTATGACCATGAAGTCTTTATTTGCATGGGTTTACATTTCGTTCTGTGTAGCATGGAAAAATCGG